>NC_056431.1:1100180-1270180 GCF_018296145.1 Oncorhynchus tshawytscha
AACGTCAATATATAAAAAAGTATAATAAATCTATGTAATGTACACCACAATAAATTGATTATTTATTTTAGTCAGGTCTAAAACATTTTGATATGAAGAAATGTATTTCAGAAGAATAAAATTTGAGTTGGGCTACTGTAGGCCTATGCTATCTGGCTATGCTCCATGCTGTAGGCTTGTTAATTTGGCATTTAGCTGACAATATATGCCTTTTATTTTATATGATAGATAGAGCCCTGGGTACAAGGCCATTAGGACCTGATGGAGGGACAGTAGAGCCCTGAGTACAAGGCCATTAGGACCTGATGGAGGGACAATAGAGCCCTGGGTCCCAGGCCATTAGCACCTGATGGAGGGACAATAGAGCCCTGGGTACCAGGCCATTAGGACCTGATGGAGGGACAATAGAGCCCTGGGTACCAGGCCATTAGGACCTGATGGAGGGACAATAGAGCACTGGGTACCAGGCCATTAGGACCTGATGGAGGGACAATAGAGCCCTGGGTACCAGGCCATTAGGACCTGATGGAGGGACAATAGAGCCCTGGGTACCAGGCCATTAGGACCTGATGGAGGGACAATAGAGCCCTGGGTACCAGGCCATTAGGACCTGATGGAGGGACAATAGAGCCCTGGGTACCAGGCTATTAGGACCTGATGGAGGGACAGTAGAGCCCTGGGTACCAGGCCATTAGGACCTGATGGAGGGACAGTAGAGCCCTGGGTACCAGGCCATTAGGACCTGATGGAGGGACAATAGAGCCCTGGGTACCAGGCCATTAGGACCTGATGGAGGGACAGTAGATCCCTGAGTACCAGGCCATTAGGACCTGATGGAGGGACTAGATCCCTGAGTACCAGGCCATTAGGACCTGATGGTAGTTAGCGACTTGAGTACTCTTATGCACATGTCCAGAGTGCATAAGAGGAGATTACCTTGACTCAAAATTACGTGGAATTTTACTGTGGTCATGACTCGTGACTGCCAGTGTGTCTGTAATATGGTCACTGCAACAGCCCTACCACCAACCCATGCTTTAACCATTCGGAGGATGGAGAAATATCTGACACCGAATCCGTGTTTAGGGACAACATCAACAATTATATTTATTTCTCTGTCTGCAGGTGTTCTAGTTGTCAGGTGGTGTTTGGAGGGTTAAACTCGGTCAAGTCCCATATCCAGACGGCCCACTGTGAGGTGTTCCATAAGTGTCCCAGCTGCCCCATGGCCTTCAAGTCCTCCCCCAGCGCCCAGAGCCACATCAACACCCAGCACCCCACACTCACTGGAGGACAGGCCAAGTATGTACACACACACACACACTGGTTGTGTTCTCAGATTTGTACATTTTTAAATAACACCTTTATTTAACCAGGTAGGCCAGTTGAGAACAAGTTCTCATTTACAACTGCGACCTGGCCAAGATAAAGCAAAGCAGTGCGACACAAACAACAACACAGAGTTACACATGGAATAAACAGAGTCAATAACACAATAGAAA
Organism: Oncorhynchus tshawytscha; assembly: GCF_018296145.1. Lineage (NCBI taxonomy): Eukaryota > Metazoa > Chordata > Actinopteri > Salmoniformes > Salmonidae > Oncorhynchus > Oncorhynchus tshawytscha. The sequence continues at coordinate 1,101,683 of NC_056431.1, forward strand.
AAAGTCTATATACAGTGTGTGCAAATGACGTAAGTAGGTAAGGCAATAAATAGGCCATTGTAGCGAAGTAATTACAATTTAGCAAATTAACACTGGAGTGATAGATGTGCAGATGATGATGTGCAAGTAGAATTACTGGTGTGCAAAAAAAGTAAATAAAAACAATATGGGGATGAGGTATGTTGTTGGATGGGCTATTTACAGGTGGGCTGTGTATAGCTGCAGCAATTGGTATGCTGCTCAGATAGCTGATGCTTCAAGTTAGTGAGGGAGATATGTCTCCAACTTCAGCAAATTTTGCAATTCGTTCCAGCCATTGGCAGCAGAGAACTGGAAGGAAAGGGAGCCAACGGAGGTGTTGGCTTTGGGGGTGACCAGTGAAATATACCTGCTGGAGCGCGTGCTATGGTGTTGTTATGGTGTTGTTATGGTGATCAGTGAGCTGAGATAAGGCGGAGCTTTACCTAGCAAAGACTTATAGATGACCTGGAGCCAGTGGGTCTGGCGACTAATATGTAGCGAGGGCCAGCTGACGAGAGCATACAGGTCGCAGTGGTGGGTGGTATATCAGGCTTTGGTGACAAAACGGATGGCACTGTGATGGACTGCATCCAGTTTGCTGAGTAGTGTGTTGTAGGCTATTTTGTAAACGACATCGCCGAAGTCAAGGATCGTCAGTTTTACGAGAGTATGTTTGGGATGGAGAGTTGACAGTCTAGCCAGACACCTAGGTATTTGTAGTTGTCCACAAACAGTGGGGAGAATAAGTATTTGATACACTGCCGATTTTTCAGGTTTTCCTACTTACAAAGCATGTAGAGGTCTGTAATTTTTATCATATGTACACTTCAACTGTGCGAGACGGAATCTAAAACAAAAAAACAGAAAATCACTTTGTTTGATTTTTAAGTAATACATTTGCATTTTATTTGATGACATAAGTATTTGATCACCTACCAACCAGTAAGACTTCCGGCTCTCACAGGCCTGTTAGTTTTTCTTTTAGGATCCCTCCTGTTCTCTACTCATTACCTGTTTGAACTCGTTACCTGTATAAAAGACACCTGTCCACACACTCAATCAAACAGACTTCAACCTCTCCACAATGGCCAAGACCAGAGAGCTGTGTAAGGACATCAGGGATAAAATTGTAGACCTGCACAAGGCTGGGATGGGCTACAGGACAATAGGCAAACCGCTTGGTGAGAAGGCAACAACTGTTGGCGCAATTATTAGAAAATGGAAGAAGCAATGACGGTCAATCACCCTCGGTCTGGGGCTCCATGCAAGTTCTCACCTCACGGGGCATTAATGATCATGAGGAAGGTTAGGGATCAGCCCAGAACTACACGGCAGGACCTGGTCAATGACCTGAAGAGAGCTGGGACCACAGTCTCAAAGAAAACCATTAGTAACACACTATGCCGTCATGGATTAAAATCCTGCAGCGCACGCAAGATCCCCCTGCTCAAGCCAGCGCATGTCCAGGCCCGTCTGAAGTTTACCAATGACCATCTGGATGATCCAGAGGAGGAATGGGAGAAGGTCATGTGGTCTGATGAGACAAAAATAGAGCTTTTTGGTCTAAACTCCACTCGTGTTTGGAGGAAGAAGAAGGATGAGTACAACCCCAAGAACACCATCCCAACCGTGAAGCATGGAGGTGGAAACATCATTCTTTGGGGGATGCTTTTCTGCAAAGGGGACAGGACGACTGCACCATATTGAGGGGAGGATGGATGGGGCCATGTATCGTGAGATCTTGGCCAACACCCTCCTTCTCTCAGTAAGAGCATGGAAAATGGGTTGTGGCTGGGTCTTCCAGCATGACAACGACCCGAAACGCACAGCCAGGGCAACTAAGGAGTGGCTCCGTAAGAAGCATCTCAAGGTCCTGGAGTGACCTAGCCAGTCTCCAGACCTGACCCCAATAGATAATCTTTGGAGGGAGCTGGAAGTCCGTATTGCCCAGGGACAGCCCCGAAACCTGAAGGATCTGGAGAAGGTCTGTATGGAGGAGTGGGCCAAAATCTGCAGTGTTTGCAAACCTGGTCAAGAACTACAGGAAACGTATGATCTCTGTAATTGCAAACAAAGGTTTCTGTACCAAATATTAGGTTCTGCTTTTCTGATGTATCAAATACTTATGTCATGCAATAAAATGCTAATTAATTACTTTAAAATCATACAATGTGATTTTCTGGATTTTTGTTTTAGATTCCGTCTCTCACAGTTGAAGTGTACCTATGATTAAAAAATTACAGACCTCTACATGCGTTGTAAGTAGGAAACACTGCCGATTTTGCAGGTTATCAAATACTTGTTCTCCCCACTGTATTCTAAGTCAGAACCGTCCAGAGTAGTGATGCTAGGTGGGCGGGTGCGGGCAGCAATCGGTTGAAGAGCATGCATTTAGTTTTACTAGCGTTTAAGAGCAGTTGGAGGCCACGGAAGGAGTGTTGTATGGCATTGAAACTTATACCCTTCACTCTTTCCTTACAGGATGATCTACAAGTGTGTGATGTGTGACACGGTATTTACCCAGAAGCCACTGCTGTACGTCCACTTTGACACCCACCTAGTCAAGCAGAAGGTGCACGTGTTCAAGTGTCCTGAGTGCCCCAAGCTCTACGCGCAGAGAAGTTCCATGCTGGAGCACATCAAGGTACATCTATGGGTTCCCCTCTCACACAATCCTTCTCCAGACTGGGTTTGGGTCAGTCAGTTCTGTTGATATGAAATGTAGCTTAACTTTCCTCCATCTCCCTATCTGCTGTGTTCCTTTCTCTATCCTCCTTCCCCTTCCCTCGCTCAGACTACTCACAGAGGCCCTGCGGTCAAACAGGAAGTTCCCGTTGCCATGGCGCCCTCCCCTGCCCCTCCCCCCCGGGTGCGGAGCTCGGTGAAGACAGAGAGCTCTGACGGAGAGGAGTGGGGAAGGGAGGAAGAGGAGGAGGAAGAGAGGGATGGAGAGAGCAATAAGACAAGCCCAGGGTGGAGCTGTGCTCCCTGCCACGCCCGCTATGCTGACAGAGAGGACTACATTACCCATATGGCCGAGCAGCATGGCAAGGTCAGGAACACAGACTAAACATAAAGACAGTTAAATGTTTCATGCAGTAGTGATATACTGTTTGATGTGCAGTACAGTAGATTGATTCTGAATCGGTTCTAACTGATCAGTGATCCATTGTATCTTCTGACCCTCTAGGTCAGGCCTACTCTACTGCCGGCCCACGGGCCCAGTCCTGCCCAAAATTAATCCCTAACTGGCCCTTAAATGAATCACCTAATCACCACAGGCCCAATCCTCACTTGAGAAAAGTTATGCTTAATACGTCACTTACGTTCTTCCATCAAAATACGATCAGAGTTTATTTATGCTCAACTTTGAGCTCCCCAGGTGTTTCTCAAGTTGGGATTGGGCCCGATCATATAGGTTATAAAGTCATATCATGTATATCTAAAGTTCTGGAGCACAGTCACCTCTCACATGAAGTGGAGGGATCCAGGAAAGTTTGCCCTCTTTTTTTTCTTTGAAGAACAGATTTTCAGCCGTTTTCCTCAGTAAGCATCATTGTCTTTAGTAGCCTTTCTGTTTTTAAACTAGGGGAGCTGAGGGGACTGTTCACTGTAAGGTGCCTGTGTTTTGTGTAGATCCTGAAGAAGTTCCCATGTAGTCTGTGTGAGAACTCCTTCTCTTCCACGTCCAGCCTCAGACGCCACATCAGAGTCAAACACAAGGGCATCAAACGAGCCTTCCACTGCCGGTGAGTATGCACACTACACCCTAACCCCTACATACCCTACCCCCACGTCAGAGTCTAAATGAGTCATCCACTAAGTATGCACACTACACGCTAACCCCTATACTACCCTACAACAGCTGTATCTCACCTTAACCCCTACACTAAACCCTAACGTGTGTTTGTGTGTGTAGGTTGTGTGGTGAGGGTAAGAGGACGTTCAGCAGTAGACTGGTGTTGGAGAGACATGTCCAGCTGAGACACGGCATGTCAGCTCTGGACACAAAGGTACAGTTCCACTTTCTCTCACAACTACCGACTGCAGCCTTTATATAGGAAGACCGGTTATTAATGCTAAATGTCATTAAATCTAATTCTCTCTGTGTCTGTCAGCGAGGGAGGGGTGCAGAAGGGGCCGACAGTTCCTCGGAGCAGGACGGAGGCTCCAACCCTCCGTTCACTGTTTCAGCTGAGGAAGACGGAGGAGGAGGGTTGAAGACTGAGGAGGAAGAGGACGATTTGACCGAAGGCATCATCCCTGCTAAGAGACCTCGCGTCACCTCCTCGGCCCCCCCTCACCAGCCAGAGTCTGGGTTCCACTGTACTCCGTGTGGCTTCACCACCGAGGACCGCGCCGTCTTCCTGGACCACATCCCCCAGCACCGCTCCGAGGCCCTGGGGGGAGGAGTCAGCCTGCAGTGTCTACAGTGTGGAGCCTGCTTTGCCTCCGCCCCCTCCCTCTCCCGCCACCGCTTCATCAGCCACAGGGTTCGAGACACGCCCCCTGACAACCACAGCCGTCACGGCCATAACGACCGCTCCCTGACATCATCGCCCGGCAATGGCGGTAACCACGGTGACGGGAGTCCCAGAGGGGGTTCCCTGCCGGGGTCTCCCTCTTCCTCGTCTCACCCCCCCACACCGCTGGGGGAGGACGGGGAGGGCAGGGTGGGGTGTAAGGTGTGTGGGAAACGCTTTGAGAAGGTTTCGGATCTGAACACACACTTCAGGACTCACGGCATGGCCTTCATCACCGCACGCAAGACAGACAAACCTGTCTAAGAGAGAGGGAGGGGAAGGAGGAGGAGAGAAAGATAATATTTTGAAGGGAAGGAGGGTGAGAGAGTACTATAAACTGCAGATATTTTAGTAAGAGAGAGGAGGTATGGGAAGGAAAGCTCTTCACTGTAAACCGTTCTTCAGCAGTGTGTTCCTGTCATCATTTATCCAACACACAAGCACATTGTGATAACAGTTGTTTTCATTCAATGCTTATTTAATTTTCTGTCACATTTGTCATATGGCAGCCATAACCTGTGTGTGTGTGTTTGTCTGACTGATTCTGGACGCTGTACCCGTCTAAACTGAGGTAGTATTAACATCTGGAGGCTGCTGAGGGGAGGACGGCTCATAATAATGGCTGGAACGGAACAAATGGAAAGGCATCAAACACATGGTTTCCATGTGTTTGATGTAGTTAATACCATTCCACTGATTCCATTCCAGCCATTACCACGAGCCCATCCTCCCCAATTAAGGTGCCACCAACCTCCTTTGGTTGTAAATGACTTATAACCTGTAATAATGCGTTTCATATTACCAAATAACACTTCCATTCAGAAGTGTACTTTTTAAAATGGACAGTTAACCACCAGTCAGTCTACAGCTGAGTTCTATTAGGTTTCTGTTGTTTGTCATCAACAGGGAATGTGACTGGTGTTGGAAGAGACTAGTCAACATGGGGGTGTGATTTGCTTATTGATTTGAATGTTTCAGTTTTCTATGGTTCATCCAAGCACAGAATCTCACAGTGGATTGGTGACAGCCACCACTGGTCTTTCTCTTTGTAGAGCCCGTCCCAGTTCTCATTCTCACTATTGCATTGATTTTCTTATAGTTTTGTTCATAGTATTTGATTTAAGGGTTTGTGTATGTGCAGGTATTTGTTTTTCATTGTAAGCTCTGGATTGGCTTTGTCTGTTGAATGTTCTCCATTCTCATCCCCGTCCGTCTAGCCATATAGTATGATCAGGGATGAGATTGGCTCCACAGAGACGTCAGGCAGAGTATTCCTGTTGATCCGGCCTTGTAACATCAGGAATTCCAGATGAATCAGGAAACATCCCATCTCAAGATGACCCTCTATAACCTGGAGGGGTTGGGTTGGACCCTTCCATTACTAAAGTGTGGTTGTACTTGACCACAACTGAACCATAACCATGTAAATATGAGTACTAGACATCTATCCTCTTTCTCTCTCTGAGAGGGAGGGAGATATGGATGGCGTGATAGTGAAACTCCTGGTGTTGGAGGAGAGGTGTGAGGGGTTGAGGACAGTGATTGTATGCTAAAGAAAAGCATGTAAGGCGTGTTGAACTACAGTAAAACACAAAGATATCTTTAAGTTAAAAAAGTTAGTCACCCAATCAGCGGTGTTAACTGTTCTCTTCTACTCTTTTCATAAAGGTATTGTGTGCGTGTCTCCAGCTAGAGTTTCTTCAGTCTTCAGAGATTACAATGTTAACACACAGCCCTCTTTCCCCCTGTAACCCAATTCTATGTTCTTTCTTGCGTAGAGCATTTCTAATAAAATACCCAGAGAAAGTGATTATTTTATTCTGAGTCTTATTTGAGCTTCTGTCAGTCGTAACAATCCAGAGTAAGTGATAGTAGGTTCATAATCTTTATTAACTTAGTCTTCCACTTCCAATCTTGTCAGCACTGGATTAGCAGCCATAATCCTCGTTTTATGATCCCAACTCTCAGAAAACAACCAACACTGGCTCACACATCATTACATGTTCCAGCATTGTCCTACTAGAAGAGACCCACCATTGCAACAAAGATACATACATATTTCTTTAACAAATATAATAAAAATATCTTAAGTGCTTTTACATTGTTACAGGTATCTGCTTTGATGTGCTCAAGGCCTGCTCTGGCTTAATCTAGAATATATATATTTTTTAAGAAGCAGTATATAAAGTTATATTTGTTACTGTTAAATGTGTTAAAATATGCCATATTATCAACAATATCTCCTTGTTCAACACATGCATGAGTAGTTCCATATGTCATGCGTGTCTATTAGATGTGTAGTTTCACTACAGGACAAACCCCAGCAGTAGGAACCAGGGCCGCATAAAGACCCCAACTCCCAGAGTTCCCAGCATAGATGCTCCTGGTGGAGGAAAAAAAATACATACCACTGACCTCTCTCTCCTGCCTATACATCTTCATTTCAGTTTCTTCCTCATAGTCTAATCAACTCTTTATTTTTCTCTTACCTGACCACAGGAGCATTCCTTTATCTCTACCCATCTCTCACTCATGTTGTGTTCATAACATCTCGTAAATTTGTAATTACCAGCATATGACTGGGAAATATCCACTTGTCAATAGGGCGGCAGGTAGCCTATTGGTTAGAGCGGTGGGCCAGTAACCGAAAGGTTGCTGGATCGAATCCCCGAGCTAACAAGGTCGTTCTGCCCCTGAACCCACTGTTCTCCGGTAGGCCGTCATTGTAAATGAGAATTTGTTCTTAACTGACTTAGCTAAATAAAAAATCTGTGAGCTCAGTTGTTTGCCATTAGCCAATCGGCATTCTCAACTAGTTCAAAGCACTAGAACGCTTTACAAGTAGTATTTTCTGAGTTTCCCACTTGTTATGAGTGCAGAATTCATCTCTCCCAGTCCCCTCTCTCCTACTCACCTGAGAGTTGGGGCAGGTTTCTGAGTGGGTTTGTAGTCGGTTCTGTGCGGTCATAGGCCACTCGGTCGTAGGCCACACCCAGAGCATTGCCAAGAGCGGCCCGTTGTGCCACCCCCAGCACTGCCCACTGTGCATTAGTTACCAAATCAAATCAAATTTTATTTGTCACATACACATGGTTAGCAGATGTTAATGCGAGTGTAGCGAAATGCTTGTGCTTCTAGTTCCGACAATGCAGTAATAACCAACAAGTAATCTAACTAACAATTCCAAAACTACTGTCTTATACACAGTGTAAGGGGATAAAGAATATGTACATAAGGATATATGAATGAGTGATGGTACAGAGGAGCATAGGCAAGATACAGTAGATGGTATCGAGTACAGTATATACATATGAGATGAGTATGTAAACAAAGTGGCATAGTTAAAGTGGCTAGTGATACAGGTATTACATAAGGATGCAGTCGATGATATAGAGTACAGTATATACGTATGCATATGAGATGAATAATGTAGGGTAAGTAACATTATATAAGGTAGCATTGTTTAAAGTGGCTAGTGATATATTTACATTTCCCATCAATTCCCATTATTAAAGTGGCTGGAGTTGAGTCAGTGTCAGTGTGTTGGCAGCAGCCACTCAATGTTAGTGGTGGCTGTTTAACAGTCTGATGGCCTTGAGATAGAAGCTGTTTTTCAGTCTCTCGGTCACAGCTTTGATGCACCTGTACTGACCTCGCCTTCTGGATTATAGCGGGGTGAAAAGGCAGTGGCTCGGGTGGTTGATGTCCTTGATGATCTTTATGGCCTTCCTGTAACATCGGGTGGTGTAGGTGTCCTGGAGGGCAGGTAGTTTGCCCCCGGTGATGCGTTGTGCAGACCTCACTACCCTCTGGAGAGCCTTACGGTTGTGGGCGGAGCAGTTGCCGTACCAGGCGGTGATACAGCCCGCCAGGATGCTCTCGATTGTGCATCTGTAGAAGTTTGTGAGTGCTTTTGGTGACAAGCCGAATTTCTTCAGCCTCCTGAGGTTGAAGAGGCGCTGCTGCGCCTTCTTCACGATGCTGTCTGTGTGAGTGGACCAATTCAGTTTGTCTGTGATGTGTATGCCGAGGAACTTAAAACTTGCTACCCTCTCCACTACTGTTCCATCGATGTGGATAGGGGGTGTTCCCTCTGCTGTTTCCTGAAGTCCACAATCATCTCCTTAGTTTTGTTGACGTTGAGTATGAGGTTATTTTCCTGACACCACACTCCGAGGGCCCTCACCTCCTCCCTGTAGGCCGTCTCGTCGTTGTTGGTAATCAAGCCTACCACTGTTGTGTCCGCAAACTTGATGATTGAGTTGGAGGCGTGCGTGGCCACGCAGTCGTGGGTGAACAGGGAGTACAGGAGAGGGCTCAGAACGCACCCTTGTGGGGCCCCAGTGTTGGGGATCAGCGGGGTGGAGATGTTGTTGCCCACCCTCACCACCTGGGGGCGGCCGGTCAGGAAGTCCAGTACCCAGTTGCACAGGGCGGGGTCGAGACCCAGGGTCTCGAGCTTGATGACGAGCTTGGAGGGTACTATGGTGTTGAATGCCGAGCTGTAGTCGATGAACAGCATTCTCACATAGGTATTCCTCTTGTCCAGATGGGTTAGGGCAGTGTGCAGTGTGGTTGAGATTGCATCGTCTGTGGACCTATTTGGGCGGTAAGCAAATTGGAGTGGGTCTAGGGTGTCAGGTAGGGTGGAGGTGATATGGTCCTTGACTAGTCTCTCAAAGCACTTCATGATGACGGAAGTGAGTGCTACGAGGCGGTAGTCGTTTAGCTCAGTTACCTTAGCTTTCTTGGGAACAGGAACAATGGTGGCCCTCTTGAAGCATGTGGGAACAGCAGACTGGTATAGGGATTGATTGAATATGTCCGTAAACACACCGGCCAGCTGGTCTGCGCATGCTCTGAGGGCGCGGCTGGGGATGCCGTCTGGGCCTGCAGCCTTGCAAGGGTTAACACGTTTAAATGTCTTACTCACCTCGGCTGCAGTGAAGGAGAGTCCGCATGTTTTCGTTGCAGGCCGTGTCAGTGGCACTGTATTGTCCTCAAAGCGGGCAAAAAAGTTATTTAGTCTGCCTGGGAGCAAGACATCCTACCATGGCAGCATTGTCAGGACCCAGGGCCTTCAGCTGGCAGGTTGAGAGTGCCTGATCAGAATACAGAAGAGTATGGAGTGCTGGGTTCCAAAGTCACCTATTTTTCTTCCGTAAACCTAGTAATTAGAAAACCTCAGTGGAACACAGCAGAGATAGAGAAGAGCCCCCAAAGCAAACTGGTTCTGGGAGTTTGTTTACAAACAAACCCCATAGAGCCCCAGGACAGCAACACAATTAGACCCAACCAAATCATGAGAAAACAAAAAAACAGAGAAAACTAGAATGTTATTTGGCCCTAAACAGAGAGTACACAGTGGCGGAATACCTGACCACTGTGACTTAACCAAATTTAAGGAAATCTTTGACTATGTACAGGTACAGACTCCGTGAGCATAGCCTTGCTATTGAGAAAGGCCACCGTAGGCAGACCTGGCTCTCAAGAGAAGACAGGCTATGTGCTCACTGCCCATAAAATGAGGTGGAAACTGAGTTGATCTTCCTAACCTGCCAAATGTATGACCATACTAGAGACACACATTTCCCTCAGATTACACAGATCCACGAAGAATTTGAAAACAAACCCAATTTTGATAAACTCCCATATCTACTGGGTGAAATTCCAGTGTGCCATCACAGCAGCAAGATGTGTGACCTGTTGTCACAAGAAAAGGGCAACCAGTGAAGAACAAACACCATTGTCAGTACAACCCATATTTATTTATTTTCCCTTTTGTACTTTAACTATTGGCATATCATTACAACACTGTATATATGACATTTGAAATGTCTTTATTCTTTTGGAATTTTTGTAAGTGTAATGTTCACAGTTTATTTCACTATTGTTTATCTATTTCACTTGCTTTGTCAATGTAAACATGTTTCCCATGCCAATAAAACCCTTAATTTGAAATTGATAGAGGGAGGCAGGGAGAGAATGTACTCACAGCGAGGCGGTCTGGGGGGATGAGGGGAACACTGGTCGGACTGATGAATGAGAAGGCAGAGGGTCTGAGAGAAAGAAACTCTGACAAACTCAAACCAGCTGGAGAAAAGTGAGATAAAGTAGAGAGAGAAAGAGAGAGGAGGGAGGAGAAATGGCTTACATTTTAAAATGTATTTCACAAAATAAGTAAGAGCAATAGTGTGTGAGAGAGAGAAAAAGAGGGGAACCCATATTGTTGCCCAAACACAGCCACCGCACGCTGCTTCAGAAGCTCTGTTACTGCCAGGGGCACTGCACCTCGCCCACCGACTGTACTGCCTCCCTATAGAGATATATAACACATTATAAAACAATCTCACGCAAATGTAGTAGAGTTAAAATGGTTATTCCATCCAATTTCAAATTATTAGAATAGTACACAACGCAGAACAGAACAACCAGGTTGAAGGTCAGTGGCCAAAGCCCGCGAACAGGAATATTCCAAGTTCAGAGAGAAGGGGGGAGTCAGATCGCTATGATCGCCAGGAACTTTACTTTTGGTGTCTATTTTTAATTGTTGCGCTACTGGTGCTGCCTGTTGATGTTAGGTAGGCAGCTACAGTAGCTGTATGATGTTAACATCTTCGGGTTTTGTTTAATTAAATGTATTTTATTTCATCTGGGTGCTTGTGTCACCTACTAACACCCTGGTACTACCCGTAGCTCCCGTTCTCCTCAGTCCGAGAAAACACTGAGAGAAAGGTATCAGTTGCAGATTACTCCTTTGTAAAGTCCATAACGTGAAATAAATAAAACATCCCAATGTTAATGCTGTAGATATTGTTATACGGGAGTGTGAGACTATTGAAACATGTAACTTTCAGAGTTGTATTGTTGTTATTAATATAGTTTACAGAGTGCTAAAAGTGCTGCTGTTGTTAGCTAGCATGCCTTTCTGTGATGCAGAAGGTTAGCTGAGCTGGTTCTGGGGTTGTATTATGGGAGATGTAGTTTGGTCCTCTACGGTCTGAATGGAATAGAGGCGATTTCACGTTGTAACTTGTTTATGTTGCAGTGTTTTTGTACATGAGTTGTTGTATTTTGGTACTGTCAACACTGAAAGCATCTAGCAATGTATTGGGGATGTGAGACAGGATATGTGTTTTACCTTTCTTCATGCTCCTGTGTAGAACAACTTGTCAGATGGTGCACTGGAGACTGATGTGTTCCTGTCCTGTCTTTTCACAATACTATTACAGATCAACATAAAAGCCTAAAAGACAGCCGTGGTGTCGCTCTTCATTTCTTGGTTCTCCTGTGGTACATAAGAAACCCGCTACACAAACACACACGCACTGTCCATGTCTGACCTGAAGGCATCAGTGTTGAGTTGACCAGTCTCCTCAGTGTTCAGACCACAGATGAACTGGTCCAGTCCCACCAGCTCCCAGTTCTCCCACTGTCTCATTAATACGCTCCACACAGCCTCCCTCTGCCAGGGACCAGACATGATCACCATTAGAGTCTAGTATTTAGTTAGTGTGTGTGTGTGTGTGTGTGTGTGTGAAGGTTCATACAGTGCCTTGCGAAAGTATTCGACCCCCTTGAACTTTGCGACCTTTTGCCACATTTCAGGCTTCAAACATAAAGATATAAAACTGTATTTTTTTGTGAAGAATCAACAACAAGTGGGACACAATCATGAAGTGGAACGACATTTATTGGATATTTCAAACTTTTTTAACAAATCAAAAACTGAAAGATTGGGCATGCAAAATTATTCAGCCCCTTTACTTTCAGTGCAGCAAACTCTCACCAGAAGTTCAGTGAGGATCTCTGAATGATCCAATGTTGACCTAAATGACTAATGATGATAAATACAATCCACCTGTGTGTAATCAAGTCTCCGTATAAATGCACCTGCACTGTGATAGTCTCAGAGGTCCGTTAAAAGCGCAGAGAGCATCATGAAGAACAAGGAACACACCAGGCAGGTCCGAGATACTGTTGTGAAGAAGTTTAAAGCCGGATTTGGATACAAAAAGATTTCCCAAGCTTTAAACATCCCAAGGAGCACTGTGATTTAGACAATGATCTAAGGTATGTTTCGGAACCCCCGTAGACTTGAAGAGGGTAAACTGATCTGTGCCTGAGCTTGGCCATCTACCTGGATGGCCTTCTCTCTGAGCACAACTAGTTGCTCGGCGCTGTAATCAAGGACCTCCCCCAGCATTTCCATGACAGCGGTGATTGTGCCGGCGTCCATCTTGGAGAGCTGGGCTGGGCTCCAGTAGACATTGGTTCCGCCCAGTTCCTCCAACAGTGACACAGTAAGGCCCGCCTCCCCCTGAGGGAGAACTAGAGAGAGAGAGAGAGAGAGAGAGAGAGAGAGAGGGTCCAGGGAGGTTGTGGTAAATGTATTGTAATGTGCATCTTTATTATGTTCATATTCAAAATAATCCCACACACATTCTCATCTGCACCTTAGGTGTGTGTGTTTCTCCTCTCTCACCTGATCTCCTGCGCATGGGCATTACTTCAGATGTGGAGGTGAAGAGAGAGAAGAGTTTCCATCGCAGGGCTGAGAGGTCCGGACCCCTACTAAACTCCTGAGGAGGGTTAGGGACTGGAGGCCTGGGTAGGCTGTCCAACTGGTCAGACAGAGTCTCTTTCAGCCACGACTAGAGGGAAGGAAGGAAGGAAGAGAAGAAGGAAGAGAAGAGATACAGAAATGAGTTTTTAGAGCTGCTCTCTATTTGACCATTAGTACCTACCTCGGCCCCTCATACAATACAAGAGGATCGCCTAAACATTCCAGTTGAGAAGCCTGTTAATAGTACTGACTGAGACTAAGGCATATTGATAAGAGTAACACCTCTCTCACCTGCTTCCCCTGCAGTAGTTTATTGGCCAGTGTTTTGGCCTGGGTCAGACCCCACTTCACCTCTGACCCCAGTGACATCAGGGTGTCCTTGAGGGCGTCGGGGGAGAACTGGGAGAGATGGAAAGGGGAAAGCAGCGTAACACCGGGACCCAGCAGCTCAGGACTGGAATCATCCACAGATAATGACATCACAGTGTTGAAGAGCTTCTTCTTCAGCTGGAAGGAGGAGGAGCCTAGTCTGGATAGGAAAGGGTCAGAGGTCATAGGTCAGAGTTAAGTAAAATACCCTACTGGCTATTCAGTACCGTGTTTAGTAAGTCATCCAACATCTGTTCTGAACTCTCCTCCCTTGTTTGTTTGTCATATTTCTGTGACTAAGCACTCGCTCATGCTCAAGGTACCAATGTGTTTCCTCCGACACATTGTGGCTGGCTTCCGCGTTGGATGCGCGCTGTGTTAAGAAGCAGTGCGGCTTGGTTGGGTTGTGTATCGGAGGACGCATGACTTTCAACCTTTGTCTCTCCCGAGCCCGTACGGGAGTGGTAGCGATGAGACAAGATAGTAGCTACTAAACAATTGGATACCACGAAATTGGGGAGAAAAGGGGTAAAAATAAAAAATGATTTAAAATAAATAAAAAAACACTGTATAATTTTACATAAAACAAGACCAAATATGGCCTTTGTGTCTAAAATGGATACAATCCCCATTATGTAAATAATTGTTTGCAACACTCCTGGTGTATAACTAGAGTACTGTCAGTGTATTTGCATATTTTGAATACATCTAGCTATGTAAATGAAGATGAATGTTGAGGTACCCATTCACGGTCAGAGTCAGGGTATTTCATGGTGCTATTCGGCTGGAAATAGAAGCGGGAAGCAGAGTCCATGTTTGTGTCTGTTGCCTCAGCAGGGAGGGAGGTGAGGAGAGAGTGGAATCATTCTAATATCACACCTTTCGCTAAACGTAATTCTAATATTGTTTCTATCTATCGTGCATCCCTTTGTTCTCAGTAAAAGACAACTTTTATTGTCCGAAAAATGTCAGTTGGACAACGTGTCTCCATGTGAGCCAGGTCTCAGGGATACTGGGGTATATTCTTTAAGGCTTCCTCCTCTAGGGCTGAGAGCTCACAGCTGCCTAGCTTACCGCCCTAGTTATCCACCTAGTTACCTGCCCCATGGAGTAAGCACACTGGGGGTAAAGGAGAACATGCTGAGAAAAACATGCACTTTAATTGATATGTTATGTCACGCTCTTTCTCCATCTCTCGATCTTTCTCTTGGTTATATTTTCCTTTCTACCGTACTCTTTTCCTCCTCTCTCTCCACCCTCTCCCTCTCTCTCTCTCCTCCTCCTCTCTTTCCATGTCTCTCTTTCAAAACCACTGCTTTCCTATCATAACTTCTGTAAAATACTTTCCTCTAAGTCATTTGCATATGACTTCTGGAGATTTGACTTCTCATTTAGGCCTTGAGGTGTGTCATGCAATCCGCCTGTCTGAGCGTGGTGATTCTGGGGTTTATGGTCATAATTACCAATCACAGAATTATTTGACTATATGAATATACATTGGTTACAAATTCCTCTAAAAAAAAGTCTCCTCTAAATACAGTCCTGTCTATTCTGAATATCTTATTCATTTGAATTAGTTCATTAGTCAATTGTTAATACTCTGTCCTTGTACATTAGTGATGCATTTTTCACAGATGAACTATTCATAGATTGAAAATGTTTTTTAAAAAGTATTATAAGTGTTATTCTGTGAGACAGATCATTGTTTACTTCAAAATGTAAAAATCAACACACTGTCAATCATTAGATAATGATGCAATTAACAGAGCAACAACACACAACCAACATAGTTGCAGATCCTGTGTTCTGCCTTACAACCAGTGTAACCGAGTGGATCACATGCAGCGACCAACAAAAAAAAACGACTCAGAAAAAGAGGGAAACGAAGCGGTCTTCTGGTCAGACTCCGGAGACGGGCACATCGTGCACCACTCCCTAGCATTCTTCTTGCCAATGTCCAGTCTCTTGACAACAAGGTTGATGAAATCCGAGCAAGGGTAGCATTCCAGAGGGACATCAGAGATTGTAACGTTCTTTGCTTCACGGAAACATGGCTAACTGGAGAGACGCAATCCGAAGCGGTGCAGCCAGCGGGTTTCTCCACGCATCGCGCCGACAGAAACAAACATCTTTCTGGTAAGAAGACGGGTGGGGGCGTATGTCTTATGGCCAACGTGACATGGTGTGATGAAAGAAACATACAGGAACTCAAATCCTTCTGTTCACCTGATGTAGAATTCCTCACAATCAAATGTAGACCGCATTATCTACCAAGAGAATTCTCTTCGATTATAATCACAGCCGTATATATCCCCCCAAGCAGACACATCGATGGCTCTGAACGAACTTTATTTAACTCTCTGCAAACTGGAAACGATTTATCCGGAGGCTGCATTCATTGTAGCTGGGGATTTTAACAAGGCTAATCTGAAAACAAGACTCCCTAAATTTTATCAGCATATCGATTGCGCAATCAGGGGTGGAAAGACCCTGGATCATTGTTACTCTAACTTCCGCGACGCATATAAGGCCCTGCCCCGCCCCCTTTCGGAAAAGCTGACCACGACTCCATTTTGTTGATCCCTGCCTACAGACAGAAACTAAAACAAGAAGCTCCCACGCTGAGGTCTGTCCAACGCTGGTCCGACCAAGCTGACTCCACACTCCAAGACTGCTTCCATCACGTGGACTGGGAGATGTTTCGTATTGCGTCAGACAACAACATTGACGAATACGCTGATACGGTGTGCGAGTTCATTAGAACGTGCGTTGAAGATGTCGTTCCCATAGCAACGATTAAAACATTCCCTAACCAGAAACCGTGGATTGATGGCAGCATTCGTGTGAAACTGAAGGCACGAACCACTGCTTTTAATCAGGCCAAGGTGTCTGGTAACATGACTGAATACAAACAGTGCAGCTATTCCCTCCGCAAGGCTATCAAACAAGCTAAGCGCCAGTACAGAGACAAAGTAGAATCTCAATTCAACGGCTCAGACACAAGAGGTATGTGGCAGGGTCTACAGTCAATCACGGACTACAGGAAGAAACCCAGCCCAGTCACGGACCAGGATGTCTTGCTCCCAGGCAGACTAAATAACTTTTTGCCCGCTTTGAGGACAATACAGTGCCACTGACACGGCCTGCAACGGAAACATGCGGTCTCTCCTTCACTGCAGCCGAAGTGAGTAAGACATTTAAACGTGTTAACCCTCGCAAGGCTGCAGGCCCAGACGGCATCCCCAGCCGCGCCCTCAGAGCATGCGCAGACCAGCTGGCCGGTGTGTTTACGGACATATTCAATCAATCCCTATACCAGTCTGCTGTTCCCACATGCTTCAAGAGGGCCACCATTGTTCCTGTTCCCAAGAAAGCTAAGGTAACTGAGCTAAACGACTACCGCCCCGTAGCACTCACATCCGTCATCATGAAGTGCTTTGAGAGACTAGTCAAGGACCATATCACCTCCACCCTACCTGACACCCTTGACCCACTCCAATTTGCTTACCGCCCAAATAGGTCCACAGACGATGCAATCTCAACCACACTGCACACTGCCCTAACCCATCTGGACAAGAGGAATACCTATGTGAGAATGCTGTTCATCGACTACAGCTCGGCATTCAACACCATAGTACCCTCCAAGCTCGTCATCAAGCTCGAGACCCTGGGTCTCGACCCCGCCCTGTGCAACTGGGTACTGGACTTCCTGACGGGCCGCCCCCAGGTGGTGAGGGTAGGCAACAACATCTCCTCCCCGCTGATCCTCAACACTGGGGCCCCACAAGGGTGCGTTCTGAGCCCTCTCCTGTACTCCCTGTTCACCCACGACTGCGTGGCCATGCACGCCTCCAACTCAATCATCAAGTTTGCGGACGACACAACAGTGGTAGGCTTGATTACCAACAACGACGAGACGGCCTACAGGGAGGAGGTGAGGGCCCTCGGAGTGTGGTGTCAGGAAAATAACCTCACACTCAACGTCAACAAAACTAAGGAGATGATTGTGGACTTCAGGAAACAGCAGAGGGAACACCCCCATCCACATCGATGGAACAGTAGTGGAGAGGGTAGCAAGTTTTAAGTTCCTCGGCATACACATCACAGACAAACTGAATTGGTCCACTCACACAGACAGCATCGTGAGGAAGGCGCAGCAGCGCCTCTTCAACCTCAGGAGGCTGAAGAAATTCGGCTTGTCACCAAAAGCACTCACAAACTTCTACAGATGCACAATCGAGAGCATCCTGGCGGGATGTATCACCGCCTGGTATGGCAACTGCACCGCCCTCAACCGTAAGGCTCTCCAGAGGGTAGTGAGGTCTGCACAACGCATCACCGGGGGCAAACTACCTGCCCTCCAGGACACCTACACCACCCGATGCTACAGGAAGGCCATAAAGATCATCAAGGACATCAACCACCCGAGCCACTGCCTGTTCACCCCGCTGCCATCCAGAAGGCGAGGTCAGTACAGGTGCATCAAAGCTGGGACCGAGAGACTGAAAAACAGCTTCTATCTCAAGGCCATCAGACTGTTAAACAGCCACCACTAACATTGAGTGGCTACTGCCAACACACTGTCAATGACACTGACTCTACTCCAGCCACTTTAATCATGGGAATTGATGGGAAATGATGTAAATGTATCGCTAGCCACTTTAAACAATGCTACCTTATATAATGTTACTTACCCTACATTGTTCATCTCATATGCATACGTTGATACTGTACTCTATATCATCGACTGCATCCTTATGTAATACATGTATCACTAGCCACTTTAACTATGCCACTTGGTTTACATACTTATCTCATATGTATATACTGTACTCGATATCATCTACTGTATCTTGCCTATGCTGCTCTGTACCATCACTCATTCATATATCCTTATGTACATATTCTTTATCCCCTTACACTGTGTATGACAGTAGTTTTTTTTGGAATTGTTAGTTAGATTACTTGCTCGTTATTACTGCATTGTCGGAACTAGAAGCACAAGCATTTCGCTACACTCGCATTAACATCTGCTAACCATGTGTATGTGACAAATAAAATTTGATTTGATTTGATAGTTCTAACCATTATGGAGGCCACAACTAACATAGTTCTAACCATTATGGAGGCCACAACCAACACAGTTCTAACCATTTGAGGCCACAACCAACACAGTTCTAACCATTATGGAGGTCACAACCAACACAGTTCTAACCATTTGAGGTCACAACCAACACAGTTCTAACTATTTTGGAGGTCACAAACAACACAGTTCTAACCACAACCAAACCAAAGATAAATGTACTTACTGAATTGTGTTTTCTTTTTGGATGTGGAGTAGAGTATGTAACAGCAGTATGTTCAGCAGGAGAAGAGTGTATGTGTCCTCCCTCCCTCCCTCCCTCTCTCCCTCCTGGGAGGTTACCTGTACAGGTGTCACACCAGGTGCATATGCTCTGTGTGTGTGTGTCTCATACAAGCCTGAGTATTGTGTGTGGGAATGATATGTTGGCCATGTTACAGTAATCAGGCCTTAGTTCACAGTCATTTTATGTCAAAGATAATCATTATCATACTACAGTCGTGGCCAAAAGTTTTGAGAATGACACAAATATTAATTTCCACAAAGTTTGCTGCTTCAGTGTCTTTAGATATTTTTGTCAGATGTTACTATGGAATACTGAAGTATAATTACAAGCATTTCATAAGTGTCAAAGGCTTTTATTGACAATTACATGAAGTTGATGCAAAGAGTCAATACTTGCAGTGTTGACCCTTCTTTTTCAAGACCTCTGCAATCCGCCCGGGCTGTCAATTAACTTCTGGGCCACATCCTGACTGATGGCAGCCCATTCTTGCATAATCAATGCTTGGAGTTTGTCAGAATTTGTGGGTTTTTGTTTGTACACCCGCCTCTTGAGGATTGACCACAAGTTCTCAATGGGATTAAGGTCTGGGAAGTATCCTGGCCATGGACCCAAAATATTGATGTTTTGTTCCCAGAGCCACTTAGTTATCACTTTTGCCTTATGGCAAGGTGCTCCATCATGCTGGAAAAGGCATTGTTCGTCACCAAACTGTTCCTGGATGGTTGGGAGAAGTTGCTCTCGGAGGATGTGTTGGTACCATTCTTTATTCATGGCTGTGTTCTTAGGTAAAATTGTGAGTGAGCCCACTCCCTTGGCTGAGAAGCAATCCCACACATGAATGGTCTCAGGATGCTTCACTGTTGGCATGACACAGGACTGATGGTAACGCTCACCTTGTCTTCTCCGGACAAGCTTTTTTCCGGATACCCCAAACAATCGGAAAGGGGATTCATCAGAGAAATGACTTTACCCCAGTCCTCAGCAGTCCAATCCCTGTACCTTTATCAGAATATCTGATGTTTTTCCTGGAGAGAAGTGGCTTCTTTGCTGCTCTTCTTGACACCAGGCCATCCTCCAAAAGTCTTCACCACACTGTGCGTGCAGATGCACTCACACCTGCCTGCTGCCATTCCTGAGCAAGCTCTGTACTGGTGGTGCCCCGATCCCGCAGCTGAATCAACTTTAGGAGATGGTCCTGGCGCTTGCTGGACTTTCTTGTGCGTCCTGAAGCCTTCTTCACAACAATTGAACCGCTCTCCTTGAAGTTCTTGATGATCCGGTAAATGGTGGATTTAGGTGCAATCTTACTGGCAGCAATATCCTTGCCTGTGAAGCCATTTTTGTGCAAAGCAATGATGACGGCACATGTTTCCTTGCAGGTAACCATGGTTGACAGAGGAAGAACAATGATTCCAAGCACCACCCTCCTTTTGAAGCTTCCAGTATGTTATTCGAACTCAATCAGCATGACAGAGTGATCTCCAACCTTGTCCTCGTCAACACTCACACCTGTGTTAATGAGAGAATCACTGACATGATGTCAGCTGATCCTTTTGTGGCAGTGCTGAAATGCAGTGGAAATGTTTTTTGGGAATTCAGTTAATTTGCATGGCAAAGAGGGACTTTGCAATTATTTGCAATTCATCTGATCACTCTTCATAACATTCTGGAGGATATGCAAATTGCCATCAAATAAACTGAGGCAGGAGACTGTGAAAATGAATATTTGTATCATTCTCAAAACTTTTGGCCACGACTGTATATCAGAGAGAAATACACTCTCAGAGAATAAATGTTTTGTGTCTTGGAAAAAGGCTTAAAATCTCTTTTACGTAAACTTTTCAAATGACTCAAACACAGGTGAACTTTCAAATACACGTTAACATGAAAACATCAAACCCTGAACCAGTGATTAGTTGCAACTTGTACCTACTCAAACATGAGAGACATGATATTTATATATATATATATATATATTTAAATGTTTAAATGTAACCTTTATTAAACTAGGTAAGTCAGTCAAGAACAAATTCTTATTTACAATGACGGCATACCACGGCCAAACCTGGACGATGCTGGGCCAATTGTGCACCGCCCTGTGGGACTTCCAATCACAGCCAGGTGTGATGCAGCCTGGATTCAAACCAGGGACTACAGTGACACCTCTTGCACTGGGATGCAATGCCTTAGACCGCTGCGCCACTCGGGAGCATATCTGTGAGTGGGCACACCAATCAAGGCCCTGTGATCTTGTTATTGTACGTCCATTCCACACATTGACCTTTAACTAACCTTCCTGGAAGTTTAAATCCTTGGGATTACCCTATGGCATCATATCAACTTTGTAACATGGTAAAAAAACAACCTTGTAGTGAGGTTTAGTCCTGTTTAATATCTTTCTGATTATCAAAGACTACTTAGGGCAGAAGCTCTCTCCATTCAGTGCTTCTCTACATTCAGTGAGGTAGTGGAATGTTTGCACAAATGACCATAAGAGTGAGATGCAGGTTAACAAATATTTGTATTTCTGAAGATGAAGAGATTGGGCAATGGATGGGAACGTCAGAATGACTAGGCCCTATATTCAATCAAGTAGCCTCACAGTAATATAAGTAATGCTACCATCTTTCCCTGTAACAGTGTGGCAGGCCAAAAGACACAGGGTGACTGGAGTTTGGGAAACAGCCGTGGCCATATTTGACTAAACATTACATAACATTACATATTAATAACAAAGAGATCAAATGTTGTTCCACACTGCATTAACTAACAATTTCCTTGTTAGAAATATGACACAGGCTGAAAATGTTGACTTTATAAACTGGTCCTGAAATTTACTTTTTTAAATTATTTTTTTCATATACCTTTGTTTAACCAGGCGAGTCAGTTAAGAACAAATTCTTATTTTCAATGACGGCCTAGGAACAGTGGGTTAACTGCCTGTTCAGGGGCAGAACGACAGATGTGTACCTTGTCAGCTCTGGGATTTGAACTTGCAACCATCCGGTTACTAGTCCAATGCTCTTACCTTTAGTTGATGATCCATACAGAATTGTGTGCCAGAGGGTTGAGTTCCCCCAGACAGAGTCTCAACCCTTACTGTATACAAAAAGAAAAACTTATAGAGATTGGAAACTCACATAAAACATCTATCTATGAGGAACTCTTTAGGAGTGGTGGGTGATGAACCTCAACCAATGGAAAGGTCAACAGACACAGCGCATCCAGATAGTGACACTGTTATGTACACAGCATGAGACCAATACGTTATAGAAACATCTAACATGGCCTACCATCAATAGGAGAAGGAGATTACTACCCTATAGGGCTGGGGTGAAATCTGAGCAGCTCAATATCAACACATAGTGGCCAAATTCAATAGGCTGTTAGTGTTCACAATGTTTACTCTTAAAACAGTGAGGGGAGTCTTTGATTTTAGTATGATTTTGAGATGAACTGGGCACACAACAACAAAAGCCAACCCCTATCTCAAATATATACATTTGTTTACCTTTATTTAACTAGGCAAGTCAGTTAAGAACACATTCTCATTTACAATGACAGCGTACCCCAGACAAACCCTCCCCTAACCCGGCCAATTGTGCGCTGCCCTATGGGACTCCCGATCACGGCCGGTTGTGATACAACCTGGGATCAAACCCGGGTCTGTAGTGACGCCTCTAGCACTGCGATGCACTGCCTTAGACCTCTGAGCCACTCAGGATCCCATAAATATAATCATCATGACTGGACATTAGGTGTACCAACAACTTTGACACAATAGTACTTCCCCTGCCTCACTGTCACATATGGCTACACACACAGCAGACTATGGTACTGTAGGTTACCACACGGAGAGGCCAGTTGTAAGGTTCTGTTCCTAAACCTAGCAGCAGATACCCTCCACATGGAGCAGGCTGTTTGATAAACAACAAGCCAGCTCACTGCAATCCCCCAGGACCCATCTCTAATTAGCAGTAATAATGACACTCATTAGGAAAAGGAACAGTACCTGCAGCACATTTACCAGCTTGTTCCTGTTTTGAAGACTTATTTTGCATTGTCATGTATGATGAGTTGCTGGCTAAAGCAGAAACGCTACGGCTACCAAGCTACATGCAAGGTGCAGTAGCCTGCTTCTGAACATGGACAACAATATTTGAGTATCTATACAATGTAGCTAAATAAGTGGTGCATACTACAGAGTCTGCAGCAATGGCATTACAGGACAACTCACCACTTGCAGCCAAAGCCAGGGCCAGTGGCAGAAAGAGCCAAGACATCAGTTTACATTTCCAACGCTCGACTGACCAGAAGGTGGCAGCAGAACCAGAGAAGCTAAAACTAACTGCCAGGAGTCCTGAGCTATGCAGCTACTGCGCTCTCGCATATCTTGTTAGATCTCATCCTGGAGCATTTGGTGCTATAAAACACGTGTGAAACTCAAACGAACACAGGCTGAAACAAATCCTGGACCTGCATGAGTAGTAGTAGATACAGTCCAAAGAAGAAGCCTGAATGAGGAGGGATTGGTTTAACGTTACCCTTCATTGTTGGAGTAGAGGACCTTGTGCATTTCAGGTAAAATAACAACCCAATGTTTATATCCCAGGACAAATTGGCTAGCAACAGAAAGCTAGCTATTGCCATAAATGTTTAATATTTTTCGATCTGTCCCCAAATTAATATAGGTGGTTCAGAGTTTGTTTTTATATGTCAACCTGCATGTCCTGAGCGTGTCTGACACCAGACTCTGCGGTTTCAGAGTCTACGCGCCAGGATAGGGAGCAGGTTGCCGTTTGTCATGAATCTTGCTCTGTATGCGTAACAGTGTAACTTCAGACCGTCCAGACACCAGGGTGTACAAAAACGCACGCTTGCTGTCTGTTCAGCATGTAATTTGAAGTAGGCTAGAGGCGGAGAGGGTAGGATGTAGGGCTGCACGCACCGGTAGATAACAGTAGCCAGAAAATACTGGGCCGGTACCAAAGGATACAACAGTCAGGTGAGTTTATTTTCATTGTATCGGTTGGGTCGTTGAATGTTGTTACCGCTGTCTTTCATGGTGTTTCTAGACCTTGTTATTGAATTGTATCGGCCACGCTTGTAGACGTAGACTATATTATCTTATTTTGCATGGAATATAACCGGAAATATCAGAACCATATTTATTTGGATATATCGTACTGTTCTGATAGCCTCTAGATTGTTTTTGACCAGACGATCGTCTGACCCAACTCGATAACCTTGTTGCGGTTTCAGAGTCTACGCGCCAGGATAGGGAGCAGGTTGCCGTTTGTCATGAATCTTGCCCTGTATGTGTAACAGTATAACTTCAGACCGTCCCCTCGCCCATACCCGGGCGCGAACCAGCAGTGGTGGGCCGTCAGGGCCAGCAAGGCCTTCTCTGCTGGCCTAAACATCATCAGAATATAAAAAATATATATATATATTTTCCCACAAATATGTATTAAATTATTCCCCAGAGTAAGAGCTATACTCTTCATTTCATAGCGTTCCTCTTGGTTGCACTGCTTCCAGCCCCAGGTTGAGATTTGGAGGGCTGGTCTTTATGTTAGATCTTTTATCCAATCATATTCAGCCATCATGTGTTGCCAGGGGTCTAAAATCTGCCCTCGGGCCTTCAGAATCAACAGTGCAGGCTCTTGTAGTTTAAAACCTCTCTGAACTACCGATCCCGGATACGGGATTGAATTCAACAACATACGGTGTTCGCCACAAATAGTCATATCAAACATTCATGAAAATACAAGTGTCTCACATGCTTCAAAAGCCTAGAATCTTGCTAATCCAACTGCGTTGTCATATTTAAAAAATAATTTATTGCGAAAGAAATAGCTGCGATTATCTGAGCATAGACCCCCATATCAAACTACTTATTCAACCAGCACTTGCGTAACAAAGTCACAGATTGCATTGAAATAAATCATTTACCTTTGAAGATCTTGCTCTGGTTGCAATCCCAAGGCTCATTGTTACACAATGAATGGTCGTTTGTTCGGTTAAATCCATTTTTTATAGCCTAACACGAAACATTTTGTGAACGCTTATCTCATTGAATTTCCTGTCATACAATTTTCAAAGTAACGTCCAACGTAAAGAGACTCTCTTTTCCTCGTCTTTTCCCTCTCTATCCAGTCATGTTTGGTTTACTTGCAATCAACTCTTTGTTTGGAACACAATGAACCCTGATGGGCCATTTTGCGGGACCTATTGATATGGTAATACCGATTGGAAGACAACAGTGAGGAGCCCATTGCGCACCAAGTACATGACCACTGTCTCTTTAATTGACTCTATTTTAACCCAATGACCACTGATCTTCTTGAAATCTAGCTGGGTAGATAGCCAATGAGCAGATGTAACTGGAAATATCCCATGATTCATTGTTGTAAGACAAACCTATACACTGGATGCAGGCGTAAAGATCGTTCTTTCACCATTGCCAATTGAACCGTGAAGGAGTGATTCTAATTACGCACAGACGTTTTTCAGTAATTTGCTACTTCAACTGTTTATTTCGTGACTAAAATGGCAAATAAGTCAAAGAAAGCTACCTCTAAGACTAGATACACGAATGTAGAAACGATTTTGGAAGAGATTGCCCGGGATAGTGAGACAGATTTGGCCGAGATTGAAGAGGACTCCATTAGCTCCCATAGTTTCGATTCTGAAGCTGAGGAATATTTTTTGAACGGAGAGGACATCGTTTTGGACTGGTAAGTTGCTCTCACGCTAATGCCGTTGTTTGACTTTAATATAAAATATTATTAGTGATTGTTTTTACATTTTATTTGCAAAAATGGCTAAAGTACACGTTAGCTAGCCATTGTGAGTGAGGGCCTGTTTCTTTGAGAACGCATGGTCTACCCCAAATAGCCTATTTTGAGGTAAGCCCATTTCACTTTGGCAATTGATGTGGAACAGCACTTTATATACATGTATATTATAGCTGTTTTTACATTTTATTAGCAATATATAGCGATGTAATGAAATGGCTAAAGTGCACGTTAGCTTGTCATTGTGAGTGGGGGCCTGTTTGAGAACGCATGGTCTACCCAAATAGCCTATTTTGAGGCAGGCCCACATCAATTGCCAAAGTGATATGGAACAGCACTTTATGTTCCCTGTACTCTATATGCATGTTTATTATAGCTGTTGATACAGGGCTACTCCCTGTACTCTATATGTATGTTTATTATAGCTGTTGATACAGGGCTCATATGTGAAACTATTCTAACTGAACATTTTCTTTCACAGTGGCACTGACTCCGACTGGGAGCCCCCAGTGCCAAGGTGTTCATCCAGCTGTACCCCTGCCGTCTCTGGCTCCACACCTCCCGGGCCATCTAGAGGTGTGAAGAGGAAGAGGGGAAGTGTGCCACCCACTAACAGAGGGACAGATGGGCGTTGGCACACCATCCTAGAAGATGATGTGGAGCCACCACAACCAACTTTTAGGCCGAAAAGGAAGCCAGGACCTCAGGTGAACCCGACCTCCACTTACACCCCCCTTCAGCTTTTCCAACTGTTTTTTACACCATCTGTTGTAGGTTCGCTCGTGTCCAACACAAATAAGAATGGGAAGAAGAAACAAGCAGGCAAAAAGGTAGCATGGAAGCCCATATCCATGTCAGATCTTTTTTGCTACCTTTCACTTGTTATCTACATGGGGCTGGTGAAGCTGAAGAACCTGAAGGACTACTGGAAAACGTCATATCTGTACCAACTGCCTTTCCCCATGACTGTTATGTCCTGCAAAAGGTTTATGATTATTTCACAGGCGCTTCACATCAGTGACCCAAAGGTTGATGAAGAGAATGAGAAGAAGAGGGGCACAGCAGCGTTTGATAGACTGTGCAAGATCAAGCCGCTCTACCACAGCATTGTTGAGGCCTGCAAGACGTATTTTCAGCCAGCCCAGAATGTGTCAATCGATGAGAGGATGGTATCCTCAAAGGCAAGAATTGGCCTCAAACAATACATGAGAAACAAACCAACCAAGTGGGGTTACAAGCTGTTTGTTTTGGCTGATTCTGTATGTGCCTACACATGCAATTTCTTTGTCTACGAGGGGAAGAACAGTTTTGCTACTGGCAAGGGACTCAGCTATGACTCTGTAATGGCATTATTGGATTTTCAACTGCTAGGGAAGGGCTACAAACTGTTTGTGGATAACTTCTACACAAGCCCTACCCTGTTTGCAGACCTAAGGAAGCTGGATGTATGGGCTTGTGGCACCATTCGTACCAACAGTGTGGGCTTTCCGAAGACAAAGGTGAACGACATGCCTAAGCGGGCTGAGCGGGGGAGCATGCGATGGATCCGTGAAGATGGCCTGCTTTTTGTAAAGTGGATGGATACCAGAGAGGTGGTGATGTGCTCCACTATCCACAAGTCCTTCAGTGGGGATCGTGTTGTCAGGCGTGTGAAGGACGGTGCCGGGACATGGACCACCAAAAATGTCCCCGTTCCAGCTGCAGTGAAGGACTACAACAAGAGCATGGGCGGAGTCGACCTTTCGGACGCGCTAATCGGCTACTACAATGTTCTCCACAAGACAATGAAATGGTACAAGACCTTCTTCTATCATTTCATCGACATCGCCGTAGTGAATGCATTCATCCTACACAAGGAAATGGCAACGAGCTGTGGAAAGCCCTTCCTCTCACAGAAAGCCTTCAGAGAGCAGCTCATCAGGGAGCTTGCTGGCTACAGCACCACTGCACCAAGCCCTGTCCCTTCTGCTTCTGCCACAAGTGTTCATCTGCCCAAATATATTTGTGCAGGCATGGATGTGCCTAAGGGCCAAAAGGGCACAGCATGGAGGCGTTGCTGTGTTGTTTGCAAGATGAAGTCTCCCATCACATGCAGCACATGCTCAGTGACCCTCTGCTTTACATCAGAGAGAGACTGCTATGGCATCTGGCATGAGCAGCAGAACATTGTCTAGAGTTTTGGCAATGTTGGTGGGGTCATATGGCAAAGTGGGTCTGCGGTCTAGCTGAGAACACCAGTCTGCAGTCTAGCTGAGCTAGGGTCAGTATGTTATATCTGGAGTATTTTTCCTGTCTTACCCGGTGTCTTGTGTGAATTTAAGTCTGCTCTCTTTCTCTCCTTCTTTCTCTCGGTGGACTTGAACCCCTGGGACCATGCTTCAGGACTACCTGACATGATGACTCCTTGCAGTCCCCAGTCCACCTGGCCTTGCCGCTGTTCCAGTTTCAACTGTTCTGCCTGCTGCTATGGAACCCTAAACTGTTAATTTTTTTCTCCTGAGGTGCTGTCCTGTTGCACACTCTACAAAAACACTGATCTCCACCCGGCACAGCCAGCAGAGGACTGGCCACCCCTCATTGCCTTGTTTCTTCCTAGGTTTTTGCCTTTCTAGGTTGTTTTTCTTAGCCACCGTGCTTCTACACCTGCATTGCTTGCTGTTTGGGGTTTTAGGCTGGGGCTATGTAAATAGATTTGATAGAGGACTGAGAGTGTGTAAATAGTTACCCATGTTTATTTGTAAATGTATGTATACATTTTGTTTTTCATAACGTTTAAAAAAAAAAAAAATGTTAACAAAATGATTTTTTCTCAAATTGTTGATTTTTTGTGGGGGGTGTGTTAGAATACCATTTTGGTATTTTGTATATAGTTATTGGTTTCAAAATGTGTACTTCACCAATTTGGCCACTTGGGTACATTTGGGCTACTTGTGTGGGACACCTGGGTGACTTCATAATAAATGTTATGTAGCACACTCATTTTTGAAGTTATCATTTTGAAATTTTGCACAGGTACTGTTGCCCTCTTAATTTTTGCACTAAAATTGTCCCCATCGTCTTATCTTAATTTTTGTTTTGTCTTGTTCATTTGAAAGATGTTTCAAAAATAAATAGAAAAAACGAATGTTTTTTCCATAGTTTAATCTAAACCAGATCTATTGTGTGTTATTCTCCTACATTCAATTCACATTTACACAAACTTAAGTGTTTTCTTTCAAATGGTACCAAGAATATGCATATACTTGGTTCTGTGCCTGAGCTACAGGCTGTTAGATTTGGGTATGTCTTCAGGCGGAAATTGCACAAAGTAGGGGGGTAGGCTTAAGAGGGAATGGAAATGAAAGTTTAGTGTCAACCAATCAGCTTTAGAGTTTGCTATTGTACGCATGCCAGTGTTATATAGGAGCCAGCTAGCAGGCGTAGTGCGTGCACGTCTTTTGATTGGATTACCAATATTGAGAGGCAGGTCCTATGGGCAGAACCTTAGAACTAAAAAACTGAATTTGATAAATTAATTTGCGTACTACTAAGCTGTTTTTTCAACCCACAATGGCGGAAGGAGGAGAAGATATCGATTTGGTCAAGGATATAATTATAACGCCATTCTCAAGACGAACTTTTCAAGAAAAGTTAAACATTGTATGGAGAGGTCGCCCAACGCCGACGCTACAAAGCCTGTCACAAGCGGGAAAGGGGTTCGTTCGCCACTTTCAAAGTTCCAACTACGAGCGCTATCAATGGCTCACAGGCTCCAAGAAGCACTGCAAACTGTACTGCTGGGAATGCCTATTATTACAATTGAGCGAGAGAGAGGCGCAGGTTCAGTCAAATCTACGATGACACAAAGCGCATCTCAAGTTTACCCAGCGCTCAGCACAAGGAGACCCTCGCACATACCAACAACTCCACAGCAATATTCTGGACAACATTTTTGCCAGAAACGAAACAGGTTTCAAGACCACGAAAAATGTGTTTCTCTCCCTCCTGGACCCCCAGCACTTTCAGACCTACCGGAAAAAAATTCCCGCAAACAGTCTTCTCCAGCTTAACAGAGTCACGGAACACTGTTCGACCTATCCAAGCTAAAAACAGAACTGACTGTAATGTATGCTATGACTGATTTTGAAGGGAAAAGTCCCTCTGATCTCCTTGATTTCCTTAAGCAGAAACATCTGAGTGAGGGCATGGGGCAACTTTACACATTGGCATGTGTGACAGTGACTATCCCTGTGTCCACGGCTTCTGTCGAGCGGTCATTCTCGGCCTTAAAGCGAATCAAAACGTATTCCAGAAATGCTACTGGACAGGCTCGGCTTTCAGCATTAGCCTCCATGTCGATAGAAAGGGACTTATTGGTGGAACTAAAACGCACAGATAGACTGTACAACAGAGTCATTGAAGTCTTCTTGAGGAAAGAAAGGAGGATGGATTTTGTGTTCAAATAATCAGTCTTTGGTGAGTAGGCATACAATGCATTTGATTTTTTATTAAATGTGTATGTATGTTTCGCATTTTATTTCGTTAATATTAAATAGCCTATATATTAACAAAATAAAATGGCAAATTTATTTGTTTTCTTTTTATTTTCAGTGAATAGTTTGTCTTTATCATCACGGTGAAACTGCTTTGGGTGCGACAATGCGCTGTTTAGTGAACACACTGTATTTTATTTTTTGGGGACTTAAAGCTCAAAGTTTGTGGACCAGAAATGGATAGAAGAAGAATATTAATATAACTCTTTTGCACTCGACTATGTTCTTGCCTATTAGTTGAACTGTACTGTATTGTACTCTTCCCCTGCAATTCTATGAATAAAAATGTCAATTTCAAGGTGACGCAACGCCTGGTTATACTGCGTTTCTATCTAAATGTATAGTGTCTAGAGCCATGGCATCATAATGATGGTAATACGAGGTGGATTCATTCGGGTGGGACTGTGTAGGACCTCACTGAAGGCCCACGGCACGCCACTGCGAACCAGTGCACACATCAACAACAGTCACCCACGAAGCATCGTTACCCATCGCTCCACAAAAGCCGCGGCCCTTGCAGAGCAAGGGGAACCACTACTTCAAGGTCTCAGAACCACTACTTCAAGGTCTCGGTGACGTCACCGATTGAAACGCTATTTAGTGCGCACCACGGCTGACTAGCTAGCCGTTTCACATCCGTTACATATGCAGAACTGAGCGATTTCTTCTCTGGGCCAGCGGTTTTTGGTCTTCATTTAACGTTCGAGGTACGCATTAGGGTTAGCAGTGTGGATAAGGTTAGGTTTAAAATCCGTTTTTATGACTTTGTGGCTGACGTCTCTGCAGAACTGCCTCCAAGGTAAGAATCATGACAATAAATGCCAACCTGCAGATATATACTAGAATGCTTCGAACCACATGTCCCGGTGTTGTACGGAGAAGAATCTCCCCCCTGCCCCCCTTTCTACTCTTCACTTCGTTGTCAGTTTAACCCACTGATTTTAGTGGAAGATAGCATTTTTGTCTGCAGTTTTCGGTTTGACTATTTGTTTCAAATGTATGTAGCTGTTCTAGCTTGTATGGCACCCTGGGCGAACCCCCCCCACTTGTATTCGACTAGTATTTTTGAAAGTGTAAGGATAATAATTCAGCCATAGTTGTTCTGAAATGTTTGTTGCTTGCCAACATTTTACTCCCTCTGTTTAATATAACACATTTATTAATTTCGGTTGCCTATCCTGCGGTGAAGTTTGATCTATAGAAAGTATTTGACTCTAGCCACAAAATTAAGGAAATTAGAAGGGAGGGGGGAGAATTCTAGCAGGTAGCCTGCAGAGATCCTACGCCGCAGACAAACGGAGACGTCATGCTGTTTGTGGTGTTCCTTGCTAGACTGAACTTATATTATCTCATGCTGTCCTTCAACTGCAAAATGTCAGTAAAAACTGGAAGGAAGAGCGTTATTCCTTCTTTCCTGTTAGGAATTTCATTCAAGTTAAGAATGTCCTAAAACTCATACTCGAAGAGATGTCATGACAAATTATTGCAGGAATTTGTATTGTTTTGAGTTTGACTAATATTCCTGGTCCATTATTTCACAGGTTGTATTTGGAAAAAGGTAGCTATGTTAACACACTCTCTATCATTCATCAGTATTAATGCCCCCCCCAGCTATAGAATGATCTTTACATTGAATAATCTAATGTGTATGTATCTGTGATTTTAAAATCAAAGTTGACCCATGATACTGGTATCCTTTTGTCTCTTCCACTGGATGGCCGATGTGATGAGTTTTCTGTTCTGGCCAACAGTGTAATCCTCCTCTGCCTGTTTGTGTGAATACATCTCACTGTTTCTCTCAGTTGCAATGAAGGACATGTGTTTCCTGTGTAACGACACAAAGTGCCCAGAGGTGACAAAATGTTTTGATCATAATGGTGACCTGAACCAGAATCTGCTGACGATGCCAGGTCCTTTCCAGCAATGCACATCCACCCCCTATCCTCCTTCTGGGAGGT
Source organism: Oncorhynchus tshawytscha (assembly GCF_018296145.1). Lineage (NCBI taxonomy): Eukaryota > Metazoa > Chordata > Actinopteri > Salmoniformes > Salmonidae > Oncorhynchus > Oncorhynchus tshawytscha. The sequence continues at coordinate 1,133,821 of NC_056431.1, forward strand.
GCACCATTTGTAGTCTGGATTATTATTATTACACGCTGTGCAGAAACGTCTCAGAGAGCATCCAGCCTGCCCTGGAGGCCAACAGCACAGCCATTACCAACTATGAACAAGCCAGTGAGTGTCTCTGTGATGGCCCACAATAGTACAACGTGAACTAAATGCTAGTGGGTAGAGTGAACAAATCGATGGTCCTGGGTGTCTATAAACCCAGGGGGCTATAGGAAGTTACCAGTAGCCTATATTATAGAGTACGAGAAACAAAATCTATCACCAAAAAAACATTTCCATATGTGATCCGTCTGTCAATTGTTGCATGTAGGCTAATCAGCCCTGTTCTGCTATTTCAGATTGCCCTGTCATCAGCATCGCACCAACTACTGTGAATGGTGAGTCATTGATTCAAACATTCTGTATTATTTTCACAAACTGGCTGTAGAGAATGTTATGGTAATTTTACACAGCACTATTTATGCAGTGTCCCTTGCTGAGTTGAACACTAAGGCCGGGATTCAGTCTGATTGAGCTTTGCCCACAATGCACGTTTTAAAGGCAATGTTTTCTGCCTTAGTGGAGATCACATTCACGGTGGCTCAATTGAAAATTACCCTAAAATGGAGCATTATCCAAATTGACACTCGGATTGATTCCCATCCTAGCTTTGTTAGTGAGACTTAATTGTCCTGTGTACAGTTGAGTGAATCCCTAACAAAGACATCTGCAGTCTGGCTGTTGAGTTGTTTGTCTTGGTGGCAGGTTCAGACTTCACTGGAGCTGCTGCTCAATATGGACATCCTGGTGAGTGCAGAAATACACAGCGCAGCAATGCTGCTCAACACTGACAATTTCCCTCTGACAGACTAATCTACTCCTCAGTGGCTTTGCAAATGTTACCGTCTCCCTTTTGTAATTGTATTAATCCTTTGATTGATTATTGCTTTATGATTCCTCATTGTAAATAATTTGTCCTCCAATTGTAATATGATACATACTTGTTCAATAATTGTGTGTTTTTATCTGTTGTTCTTAAGGGGGTGAACTGTGGTGGTGTTTACTGATCCTCGTCCTGGTCGTTGTTTGCATTGGCATCATTGCTTACAGGTGTATCAAAAAGCGCAAAATAGAAAACCTTGTCATATAAGGGTGAGTGTGTTCTCTATCAGGTTGTAACAACAGACTTGCCTATAGATTATAAAGTCACTGAGGACCTGACCACCAGACATTCATAGATACTGTGATTGTAACTGAGGACCTGACCACCAGACATTAATAGATACTGTGATTGTCACTGAGGACCTGACCACCAGACATTCATAGATACTGTGATTGTAACTGAGGACCTGACCACTAGACATTCATAGATACTGTTTGCTACATCCTTTTCATTCTCTCTTCCCTATCTCTTTCCTTTTTTGGGACAGCACTCAGGACTACCCATCCCTTAGCCAAGCTATTTGGACCCAACCACCAGAGACTGGGACAACCCTCAGGACTACCCAAACCCCCAGATCAGGATGCTGCTGCATTATCTCTGCCTTAATTCCATCACTTTAACTCTTCTTAAAGTTGTAATCTTTTAATACATTTTCATATTCAGATTCTTGTCAATCACTACCATTAAACTAGTGCCTTGGATAATTTTTGGTCCTCTAATACTGACACCAGTTGATTAAAGCCTACTCTTATTCTTAGGAATAAGTATGGAAAAACAAATGTTTTACCCATGACGCATCTACCAGGGTATTTTGAATGGGGCAAAAAAGGAAAATATGGCCAGTTATTAATCAAGCAGAGATGAGCTTATTCTAAAGTTGATGCCCTTTATCCCACCAATTAATTATAATTTACACATGTTCTATAACAACCATTACACATTTGAAACTTCATATGAGTCTGGTCTGCACATGGCTGAGGGAGGAATGTAGTGATTTATAATACAAGTTATTACCATCAAGATGATCAAGAAGTTTGGCTTGGAAAGACTAATGATTACACCCTAGATCAGCTAGATGCAGGCAAGGGATAAAGTGACTATGCACAGATAATAAACAGCGAGTGGCAGCAGTGCAAAAACAATGGGGGGTGTGTATCAATGCAATTAGTCCAGTTGGCCATTTGATTAATTGTTCAGCAGTCTTATGGCTTGTGGGTAGAAGCTGTAAAGGAGCCTTTTGGACCTAGACTTGGCGCTCCGGTACCACTTGCCGTGCGGTAGCAGAGGGAACAGTCTATGACTTGGGTGACTGGAGACTTGGACAATTTTTGGGGCCTTCCTCTGACACTGCCTAGTATATACAGTTGAAGTCAGAAGTTTACATACACCTTAGCCAAATACATTTAAACTCATTTCACAATTCCTGACATTATTCCTAGTAAAATTCCCTGTCATTTAGGAGGACTACTTTATTTTAAGAATGTGAAATATCAGAATAATCGTAGAGAATTATTTATTTCAGCTTCTATTTCTTTCATCACATTCCCTGTGGGTCAGAAGTTTACATACTCAATTAGTATTTGGTAGCATTGCCTTTAAATTGCTTAACTTGAGTCAAACGTTTCATGTAGCCTTCCACAAGCTTCCCACAATAAGTTGGGTGAATTCTGGCCCATTCCTCCTGACAGAGCTGGTGTAACTGAGTCAGGTTTGTAGGCCTGCTTGCTCGCACACACTTTTTCAGTTCTGCCCACAAATGTTCTATAGGATTGAGGTCAGGGCTTTGTGATGGTCACTCCAATACCTTGACTTTGTTGTCCTTAAGCCATTTTGCCACAACTTTGGAAGTATTCTTGGGGTCATTGTCCATTTGGAAGACTGATTTGCGCCCAAGCTTTAACTTCCTGTCTGATGTCTTGAGATGTTGCATCAATATATCCACATAATTTTCCTACCTCATGATGCCATCTATTTTCTGAAGTGCACAAGTCCCTCCTGCAGCAATGCACCCCCACACCATGATGCTGCCACCCCGGTGTTTCACGGTTGGGATGGTGTTCTTCGGCTTGCAAGCACCCCCCTTTTTCCTCCAAACATAACGATGGTCATTAAGGCCAAACAGTTCCATTTTTTGTTTCATCAGACCAGAGGATATTTCTCCAAAATGTACGATCTTTGTCCCTATGTGCAGTTGCAAAAATGTACGATCTTTGTCCCTATGTGCAGTTGCAAACCATAGTCTGGCTTTTTTTAATGGTGGTTTTGGAGCAGTGGCTTCTTACTTGCTGAGCGGCCTTTCAGGTTATGTGGATATAGGACTCGTTTTACTGTGGATATAGATACTTTTGTACCTGTTTCCTCCAGCATCTTTACAAGGTCCTTTGCTGTTGTTCTGGGATTGATTTGTACTTTTCACACCAAAGTACGTTCATCTCTAGGAGACAGAACGCGTCTCCTTCCTGAGCGGTATGACGACTGTGTGGTCCCATGGTGTTTATACTTGCGTACGATTATTTGTACAGATGAACATGGTACCTTCAGGCGTTTAGAAATTGCTCCCAAGGATGAACCAGACTTGTGGAGGTCTACAATTTTATGTCTGAGGTCTTGGCTGATTTCTTTTCATTTTCCTATGATGTCAAGCAAAGAGGCACTGATTTTCAAGGTAGGCCTTGAAATACAGTGGGGCAAAAAAGTATTTAGTCAGCCACCAATTGTGCAAGTTCTCCCACTTAAAAAGATGAGAGGTCTGTAATTTTCATCATAGGTACACTTCAACTATGACAGACAAAATGAGAAAAAAACCCAGAAAATCACATTATAGGATTTTTAATTCATTTATTTGCAAATTATGGTGCAAAATAAGTATTTGGTCAATAACAAATGTTTATCTCAATACTTTGTTACATACCCCTTGTTGGCAATGACAGAGGTCAAACGTTTTCTGTAAGTCTTCACAAGGTTTTCACACACTGTTGCTGGTATTTTGGCCCATTCCTCCATGCAGATCTCCTCTAGAGCAGTGATGCTTTGGGGCTGTTGCTGGGCAACACGGACTTTCAACTCCCTCCAAAGATTTTCTATTCGGTTGAGATCTGGAGACTGGCTAGGCCACTCCAGGACCTTGAAATGCTTCTTACGAAGCCACTCCTTCGTTGCCCGGGCGGTGTGTTTGGGATCATTGTCATGCTGAAAGACCCAGCCACGTTTCATCTTCAATGCCCTTGCTGATGGAAGGAGGTTTTCACATGTACTGGCTTAAGCAGGGGGACACGTCTGGCACTGCAGGATTTGAGTCCCTGACGGCGAAGTGTGTTACTGATGGTAGGCTTTGTTACTTTGGTCCCAGCTCTCTGCAGGTCATTCACTAGGTCCCCCCGTGTGGTTCTGGGATTTTTGCTCACCGTTCTTGTGATCATTTTGACCCCACAGGGTGAGATCTTGCGTGGAGCCCCAGATCGAGGGAGATTATCAGTGGTCTTGTATGTCTTCCATTTCCTAATAATTGCTCCCACAGTTGATTTCTTCAAACCAAGCTCCTTACCTATTGCAGATTCAGTCTTTCCAGCCTGGTGCAGGTCTACAATTTTGTTTCTGGTGTCCTTTGACAGCTCTTTGGTCTTGGCCATAGTGGAGTTTGGAGTGTGACTGTTTGAGGTTGTGGACAGGTGTCTTTTATAATGATAACAAGTTCAAACAGGTGCCATTAATACAGGTAACGAGTGGAGGATAGAGGAGCCTCTTAAAGAAGAAGTTACAGGTCTGTGAGAGCCAGAAATCTTGCTTGTTTGTTGGTGACCAAATACTTATTTTCCACCATAATTTGCAAATAAATTCATAAATTCTACAATGTGATTTTCTGGATTTTTTTTTCTCATTTTGTCTGTCATAGTTGAAGTGTACCTATGATGAAAATTACAGGCCTCTCTCATCTTTTTAAGTGGGAGAACTTGCACAATTAATGGCTGACTAAATACTTTTTGGCGCTTCTGTACATCCACAGGTACACTTCCAATTGACTCAAATTATGTCAATTAGCCTATCAGAAGCTTCTAAAGCCATGACATAATTTTCTGGAATTTTCCAATCTGTTTAAAGGCACAGTCAATTTAGTGTAGGGAAACTTCTGACCCACTGGAATTGTGATACAGTGAATTATAAGTGAAATGATCTGTCTGTAAACAATTGTTGGAAAAACTACTTGTGTCTTGCACGAAGTAGATGTCCTTACTGACTTGCCAAATCTATAGTTTGTTTATAAGAAATTTGTGGAGTGGTTGAAACACTTAGATTGGAGCCATTAAAACTCGTTTATGTAAACTTCCTACTTCAAATCAATTTATATAGCCCTTCGTTCATCAGCTGATATCTCAAAGTGCTGTACAGAAACCCAGCCTGAAACCCCAAACAGCAAGCAATGCAGGCTCGGAAAAACTCCCTAGAAAGGCCAAAACCTAGGAAGAAACCTAGAGAGGAACCAGGCTATGAGGGGTGGCCAGTCCTCTTCTGGCTGTGCCGGGTAGAGATTATAACAGAACATGGCCAAGATGTTCAAATGTTCATAAATGACCAGCATGGTCAAATAATAATAATCACAGTAGTTGTCGAGGGTGCAGCAAGTCAGCACCTCAGGAGTAAATGTCAGTTGGCTTTTCATAGCCGATCATTAAGAGTATCTCCAGCACTCCTGCTGTCTCTAGATAGCTGAAAACAGCAGGTTTGGGACAGGTAGCACGTCCGGTGAACAGGTCAGGATTCCATAGCCGCAGGCAGAACAGCTGAAACTGGAGCAGCAGCACGGTCAGGTGGACTGGGGACAGCAAGGAGTCATCATGCCAGGTAGTCCTGAGGCATGGTCCTAGGGCTCAGGTCCTCCGAGAGAGAGAAAGAAAGAGAGAATTAGAAAGAGCATACTTGAATTCACACAGGCCCCAGGATAAGACAAGAGAAGTACTCCAGATATAAGAAACTGACCCTAGCCCCCCAACACATAAACTACTGCAACATAAATACTGGAGGCTGAGACAGGAGGGGTCAGGAGACACTGTGTCCCCATCCGATGATACCCCCGGACAGGGCCAAACAGGAAGGATATAACCCTGCCCACTTTGCCAAAGCACAGCCCCCACACCACTAGAGGGATATCTTCAAACACCAACTTACCATCCTGAGACAAGGCCGAGTATAGCCCACAAAGATCTCCGCCACGGCCAACCCAGACAAGAAGATCACATCTGTGACTCAACCCACTCAAGTGACGCACCCCTCCTAGGGACGGCATGAAAGAGCACCAGTAAGCCAGTGACTCAGCCTCTGTAATAGGGTCAGAGGCAGAGAATCCCAGTGGAAAGAGGGGAACCGGCCAGGCAGAGATAGCAAGGGCGGTTCGTTGCTCCAGAGCCTTTCTGTTCACCTTCACACTCCTGGGCCAGACTACACTCAATCATATGACCCACTAAAGAGATGAGCCTTCAGTGAAGACTTAAAGGTTGAGACCGAGTCTGCGTCTCTCACATGGGTAGGCAGACCATTCCATAAAAACGGAGCTCTATAGGAGAAAGCCCTGCCCTCCAGCTGTTTGCTTAGAAATTCTAGGGACAATTAGGAGGCCTGCGTCTTGTGACCGTAGCGTACGTGTAGGTATGTACGGCAGGACCAAATCAGAGAGATAGGTAGGAGCAAGCCCATGTAATGCTTTGAAGGTTAGCAGTAAAACCTTGAAATCAGCCCTGCCTTGCCATGACAGGAAGCCAGTGTAGGGAGGCTAGTACTGGAGTGATATGATAGTCAGGATTCTAGCAGCCGTATTTTAGCACTAACTGAAGTTTATTTAGTGCTTTATCCGGGTAGCCGGAAAGTAGAGCATTGCAGTTGTCTAACCTAGAAGTAGCAAAAGCATGGATTAGTTTTTCTGCATCATTTTTGGCCAGAAAGTTTCTGATTTTTGCAATGTTACGTAGATGGAAAAAAGCTGTCCTTGAAACAGTCTTGATATGTTCGTCAAAAGAGAGATCAGGATCCAGAGTAACGCCGAAGTCCTTCACAGTTTTATTTGAGACGACTGTACAACCATTAAGATTAATTGTCAGATTCAACAGAAGATCTCTTTGTTTCTTGGGACCTAGAACAAGCATCTCTGTTTTGTCCGAGTTTAAAAGTAGAAATTTGGCAGCCATCCACTTATGTCTGAAACACAGGCTTCTAGTGAGGGCAATTTTGGGGCTTCACCATGTTTCATTGAAATGTACAGCTGTGTGTCATCCGCATAGCAGTGAACGTTAACATTATGTTTTCGAATGACATCCCCAAGAGGTAAAATATATCATGAAAACAATAGTGGTCCTAAAACGGAACCTTGAGGAACACCGCAATTTACAGTTGATTTGTCAGAGGACAAACCATTCACAGCGACAAACTGATATCTTTCTGACAGATAAGATCTTAACCAGGCCAGAACTTGTCCGTGTAGACCAATTTGGGTTTCCAATCTCTCCAAAAGAATGTGGTGATTGATGGTATCAAAAGCAGCACTAAGGTCTAGGAGCACGAGGACAGATGCAGAGCCTCGGCCTGATGCCATTAAAAGGTAATTTACCACCTTCACAAGTGCAGTCTCAGTGCTAAAACCAGACTGAAGCATTTCGTATACATTGTTTGTCTTCAGGAAGACAGTGAGTTGCTGCGCAACAGCCTTTTCTAAAAATGTTGAGAGGAATGGAAGATTCGATATAGGCCGATTAGTTTTTTATATTTTCTGGGTCAAGGTTTGGCTTTTTCAAGAGAGGCTTTATTACTGCCACTTTTAGTGAGTGTGGTACACATCCGGTGGATAGAGAGCCGATTATTATGACTTCAACTGTAGGTCCTGGATGGCAGGAAACTTGGCCCCAGTGATGTACTGGGCCGTATGCACTACCCTCTGTAGGGCCTTAGGGTTGGATGCTGAGCAATTGCCATACCAGGTGGTGATGCAACTGGTCAGGATGCTCTCGGTGGTGCATCTGTATAACTTTTTGAGGATCTGGGAACCCGTGCCAAATCTTTTCAGTCTCCTGAGGGGGAAGGGTGTGCCCTCTTCACAACTTTCTTGGTCTGTTTGGACCATGATAATTTGTTGGTGATGTGGACACCAAGGAGCATGAAACTCTCGAGCCGCTCCACTACAGCCCCGTTGATGTAAATGTTGGCATGTTCAGCCCTCATTTTCCTGTAGTCCACGATCATCTCTTTTGTCTTGCTCACGTTGATGTAGAGGTTGTTGTCCTGGCACCACTCTGCAAGGTCTCTGACCTCCTTCCTATAGGCTGTCTCATCTATGTCGGTGATCAGGCCTACCACCGTTGTGTCGTCAGAAAACTTAATGATGGTGTTGGAGTCATGCTTGGCCATGCAGTCATGGATTAACATGGAGTACAGGAGGGGACTAAGCTTGCAACCCTGAGGGCCCCCCGTGTTGAGGATCAGGGTGGCAGATGTGTTGTTGCGTACCCTTACCACCTGTGGGTGGCCCGTCAGGAAGTCCAGGATCCAGTTGCAGAGGGAGATGTTTAGTCCCAGGGTCCTTAGCTTAGTGATGAGCTTTGTGGGCACCATGGTGTTGAACGCTGAGCTGTAGCATATACGGGCTGCTTAGGTAAACTATCTATAACACAACTATTTCAACTAATCAACTGACTGTTATTGGTCTTCAATCTAGGCCATGATTAGTTTGAAGCAGTTTGAAGCAGTGTTTTACCATAAAGCTGGACTGTAACAAAAGTGTGCTGTCCTGCTATAGATAAGTGATGAAGATACTCCACAACAGCAGCCAGAAACATACCCTCAACACCATAAAGAATAGAATACAATGAGCATGTACATTAAGATTAAGACCCCCCATGCTGTCCCTCTCTGACAACAGTCTGAAACATGACACCTCATGACACCTACAGTCTGAGCTATATGCATAACAATTACTAATGAAGCATAAACACACTTCACAACTCTAATCAGGGCAAATGCCTCCCGACTGGCGCAGTGGTCTAAGGCACTGCATCGCAGTACTAGCTGTGCCACTAGAAATGCCACTAGAGTTTCTGGGTTCAAGTCCAGACTCTGTTGCAGCTGGCCGTGACCGGGAGACCCATGGGGATAAAATTGGGGATAAAAAGGGGTACAAAAAATATAAAAAAATGTTGAACATGAACAAAAATAAAAAATATTTTAAAAATAAGATAAAAATGAATTTAAAAAACGAAAAATAGAAATCAGGTCCGATTAACTTCTTATGGTATAAGGGACGCTTGCGTCCCACTTGGGAAAAAAACTGGGAAAATGCAGCGCGGCAAATTCAAATAATGATATAAAAATCAAACATTCATTAAATCACACATGTAATTAAAGCTACACTCATTGTGAATCCAGCCAACATGTCAGATTTTAAAAAGCTTTTTGGGCGAAAGCATAAGAAGCTATTATCTGATGATAGCACAATGTCAACAAAGAGAGTTGCATATTTCAACCCTGCAGGCGCTACACAAAACGCTGAAATAAAATATAAAACATGCATTACCTTTGACGAGCTTCTTTTGTTGGCACGCCAATATGTCCCATAAACATCACAATTGGTCCTTTTGTTCGATTAATTCCGTCCATATATATCCAAATGTCCATTTATTTGACGCGTTTGATCCAGAAAAAAAAGCTGCCAAAAAACGCAACGTCACTACAAAACATTTCAAAAGTTGCCTATAAACTTTGCCAAAATATTTCAAACTACTTTTGTAATACAACTTTAGGTATTTTTAAACGTTAATAATCGATCAAATTGTAGACGGGGCAATCTGTATTCAATACAGCAAGTAAACAAACCTTGCTCCTTTTTACGTCTTGCGCAACTCTCAATAGTGTAACGTTGTTCCAGGATGTGCTTCTTCTTCGTTGCACAAATGAATAACCTCAACCAAATTCCAAAGACTGGTGACATCCAGTAGAAGTGGTAGGAACTGAAAATATCCCTTGGCAAAGACAACTCAGGGAAAAGTCAGAGGCAAAAAAAAAAATATTCTGAACAGTTAGTCCTCAGGGTTTTGCCTGCTACATAAGTTCTGTTATACTCACAGACATGATTCAAACAGTTCTAGAAACTTCAGAGTGTTTTCTATACACATCTACTAATAATATGCATATCTTATATTCCTGGCATGAGTAGCAGGAAGTTGAAATTGGGCACGCTATTTATCCAAAAGTGAAAATGCTGCCCCCTATACCTTAAGAGGTCCGATTAACGGAGTTATAGCCTGAATGTGTAGCCTATAAGGAAGGGTAGGATTCAGTTAGAAATCAGACAAGTTGTAATGAAATTATTAACTAAACCTCCAGGGAATTATTAAATAAGCAGCATTATAACTAAACCAGTTCCCCCTTTTGGATAATAGTTTTCTACTACTATGTATTAAAGAGGAGCATCTTAAAGCAGGTAGAGAAAATAAAGCATATCCAGCCCTCCTCACAGGAAAACCCCTACAGAAAGAATGTGTTAGATCACGAGAGAGAGAGAGAGAGAGAGAGAGAGAGGTGCAATGGAAAACTACCCAGTTATGCTCATTGGTTGTGGTAAGGATTTGTTGGGGTCAGCGGGTCTGGACAGGACTGGGTGTGAGGTTGTTGAGACAGTAGGCTGAAATGTGTTGTCAGAAACGAACATAACACATCAACAAGACAGATGAAGCAGTAACTTAAGTCTAGGTTCAACAATCACAGTTTGAATTGGAGTGACACAGTGAACAAGTGGGTTCTTACTTCCACATTCAGTTCAAACATTTCTCAGAAACGGACAGAATATCAGACCAGTTATGTAAAGCAAACGGAATATTATAGCACTTCCAGAGAGAGAGAGATGAAGTGTCTTCAAGACAACACCCTAACACAACCCCCTGCCCCCCTCCTTGTGAACTTCTCAGCAGTGACGCCACACTCTCAGCCCCCAAAAAACTTCATCTGATCATTCTATCCTGTACCTTTACAGCTCACATAAAAGCCACAGTGACCAGATCATTATGCATAACAAGTCAACCACACCAGAGTGTTTAGTTAAGTATAATTTTCTGATCACAATGCTGTCCCTTTCTGACACCAGTCTGAAACATGACACCTCACCTACAGTCTGGGCTGAATGCATAAGAACTACTAATGAAGAATAAACACACTTCACTACTATTATCTAAAACATTAGATTCATAACTTTCACTTTGCCAGAGACTTTGGAAAACAATGAGCAGATAGCTGTGGACAACAGACTACTGTTAGATATCAGGGCTAATAAACAAGAAATAGCCTGACAGGGTAGCCTATGAGGAGGGTTAGGAGTGTCTGACAAGTTGGAATACAAATATTAAATAAACCTCCAGGGAATGATTAAATAAACAGCAATGCAACTAAACCAGTTCCCCTTTGGGATAACATATTTCTACTGCTGCATATTAAGAGAAGCATCTTCAAGCATGTCAAGCAAATAAGCTCTGACAACACAAATATGTCAAAAGCAAAACCACCCTCTGTGGCACGTAAACATTCCTGACACTCTATTAACCAAACAAAATAAACAGTTTTCCTCTGGTTACGTTACTACTCCACCTCCAGCTAACAATCTGTGCAGGAGAAGAAGAATACTGTTGTTACCTCTCCTTCCAACCAAGGTGCAGGAAGAGAAGAGCAACCACCTCTTCTCAGCAGTCACACCACATCCTCACCCCCACCCCCCTCTTCTCAGCAGTCACACCACATCCTCACCCCCCCCTCTTCTCAGCAATCACGCCACACTCTCAGCCTCCCCCTCCCACACACCCCACACAAGATGATGTACCAGACTGTTTAGTTAAATAGAAGGTTCTGGATCACAATGATGTCCCTCTCTGACACCAGTCTGAAACATGACACCTCACAGTACCTTCAGTCTGAGCTAAATGCATACGAACTACTAAAGAAGAATTAACACTCTTCAAGACTATAATCTAAAACAGGGCTCTCCAACCCTTTTCCTGGAGAGCTACCCTCCTGTAGATTTTCACTCCAACCCCAGTTGTAACTAACCTGATTCAGTTTATCAAGCAGATAATTATTAAAATGAGCTGTGCTAGATTAGGGTTGAAGTGAAAACCTACCGGAGGGTAGCTCTCTATGAATAGTGTTGGAAAGCCCCGATCTAAAACATTATACTCACAACTTTCACATTGCCAGAGACTTTGGAAACAGTGAGCAGATAGCCGTGGATAACAGACTTGTGTGAGCTATCAGGTCAAATAACCAGGGTTATAGCCTGAATGTGCAGCCTTTAAGGAGGGTTGGGGGTACAGAAATGTGTCTGTTATTCAGCAGGTTACCATGGACATGGAGGGGAGAGAAGAGGAGGAATGCAAAAACAGGGACACTATAGTGCGTGAGGTACACCAAGAAAAATGAAATATAAACCTACTGATCACACTCGGAACATTTGTGCACAGGGAGTCTTGTTAAACTAAAAATGAGTTTGACAGTGAATTTGTTTATCTGCACTCCTTTCCAGGTTGTTTGGCTCACTGGGGAAGGTAAACTAAAGTGACCTCAGGACTATATCAGTGATCAGCATATACCAGCTTCACAGATCATAACTGTGAATCAGAGGGGTCCTGTGTTTCTTTAATGCAGAGTGTAGTGACACGCTGCCCTGGTATGCTGTGCTCCCTCTCAAATAAAATCAAAGTTTATTTGTCACGTGTGCCGAGTACAACAGACCTTGCAGTGAAATGCTTACTTACAGGCTCTAACCAATAGTGCAAAAAAGGTGTTAGGTGAACAATAGGTAAGTAAAGAAATAAAACAACAGTAAAAAGACAGGCTGTATACAGTAGTGAGGCTATAAAAGTAGCGAGGCTACATACAGACACTGGTTAGTCAGGCTTATTGAGGTAGTATGTACAGTGCCTTGCGAAAGTATTCGGCCCCCTTGAACTTTGCGAACTTTTGCCACATTTCAGGCTTCAAACATAAAGATATAAAACTGTATTTTTTTGTGAAGAATCAACAACAAGTGGGACACAATCATGAAGTGGAACGACATTTATTGGATATTTCAAACTTTTTTAACAAATCAAAAACTGAAAAATTGGGCGTGCAAAATTATTCAGCCCCTTTACTTTCAGTGCAGCAAACTCTCTCCAGAAGTTCAGTGAGGATCTCTGAATGATCCAATGTTGACCTAAATGACTAATGATGATAAATACAATCCACCTGTGTGTAATCAAGTCTCCGTATAAATGCACCTGCACTGTGATAGTCTCAGAGGTCCGTTAAAAGCGCAGAGAGCATCATGAAGAACAAGGAACACACCAGGCAGGTCCGAGATACTGTTGTGAAGAAGTTTAAAGCCGGATTTGGATACAAAAAGATTTCCCAAGCTTTAAACATCCCAAGGAGCACTGTGCAAGCGATAATATTGAAATGGAAGGAGTATCAGACCACTGCAAATCTACCAAGACCTGGCCGTCCCTCTAAACTTTCAGCTCATACAAGGAGAAGACTGATCAGAGATGCAGCCAAGGCCCATGATCACTCTGGATGAACTGCAGAGATCTACAGCTGAGGTGGGAGACTCTGTCCATAGGACAACAATCAGTCGTATATTGCACAAATCTGGCCTTTATGGAAGAGTGGCAAGAAGAAAGCCATTTCTTAAAGATATCCATAAAAAGTGTTGTTTAAAGTTTGCCACAAGCCACCTGGGAGACACACCAAACATGTGGAAGAAGGTGTTCTGGTCAGATGAAACCAAAATTGAACTTTTTGGCAACAATGCAAAACGTTATGTTTGGTGTAAAAGCAACACAGCTTATCACCCTGAACACGCCATCCCCACTGTCAAACATGGTGGTGGCAGCATCATGGTTTGGGCCTGCTTTTCTTCAGCAGGGACAGGGAAGATGGTTAAAATTGATGGGAAGATGGATGGAGCCAAATACAGGACCATTCTGGAAGAAAACCTGATGGATTCTGCAAAAGACCTGAGACTGGGACGGAGATTTGTCTTCCAACAGGACAATGATCCAAAACATAAAGCAAAATCTACAATGGAATGGTTCAAAAATAAACATATCCAGGTGTTAGAATGGCCAAGTCAAAGTCCAGACCTGAATCCAATCGAGAATCTGTGGAAAGAACTGAAAACTGCTGTTCACAAATGCTCTCCATCCAACCTCACTGAGCTCGAGCTGTTTTGCAAGGAGGAATGGGAAAAATGTCAGTCTCTCGATGTGCAAAACTGATAGAGACATACCCCAAGCGACTTACAGCTGTAATCGCAGCAAAAGGTGGCGCTACAAAGTATTAACTTAAGGGGGCTGAATAATTTTGCACGCCCAATTTTTCAGTTTTTGATTTGTTAAAAAGGTTTGAAATATCCAATAAATGTCGTTCCACTTCATGATTGTGTCCCACTTGTTGTTGATTCTTCACAAAAAAATACAGTTTTATATCTTTATGTTTGAAGCCTGAAATGTGGCAAAAGGTCGCAAAGTTCTAGGGGGCCAAATACTTTCGCAAGGCACTGTACATGTAGGTATGGTTAAAGTGACTATGCATATATGATGAACAGAGAGTAGCAGTAGCATAAAAAGAGGGGTTGGCAGGTGGTGGGACACAATGCCGATAGCCCGGTTAGCCAATGTGCGGGAGCACTGGTTGGTCGGCCCAATTGAGCATGTATGTACATGACTGTATAGTTAAAGTGACTATGCATATATGATAAACAGAGAGTAGCAGCAGCGTAAAAAGAGGGGTTTGGGGGGAGGCGCACAATGCAAATAGTCCAGGTAGCCATTTGATTACCTGTTCAGGAGTCTTATGGCTTGGGGGTAAAAACTGTTGAGAAGCCTTTTTGTCATAGACTTGGCACTCCGGTACTGCTTGCCATGCATTAGTAGAGAGAACAGTCTATGACTGGGGTGGCTGGGGTCGCACCTTGAAAGCGGCAGCTCTACCCTTTAGCTCAGTGCGAATGTTGCCTGTAATCTATTGGTTCTGGTTGGGGTATGTACGTACTGTCACTGTGCCTACAACTGTGTGTGTGAATTTGTCTGTGTGTCCTATGTGTGTTTGTGTTTATTTGTGTGTGTGTGGGTAGCCTAGTGGTTAGAGCGTTGGACTAGTAACCGGAAGGTTGCAAGTTCAAACCCCCGAGCTGACAAGGTACAAATCTGTCGTTCTACCCGTGAACAGGCAGTTAACCCACTGTTCCTAGGCTTTCATTGAAAATAAGAATTTGTTCTTAACTGACTTGCCTGGTTAAAAAATATATGTATGTAAAAAAAAGAATAACTGTATATGTGGCTCTGAATAAATTAATAAAAAGAGCCAAGTCACTACATATATTTTATTTTATTTATTTTTTATTTCACCTTTATTTAACCAGGTAGGCAAGTTGAGAACAAGTTCTCATTTGCAACTGCGACCTGGCCAAGATAAAGCAAAGCAGTTCGACACATACAACAACACAGAGTTACACACGGAATAAACAAACATACAGTCAATAATACAGTAGAAAATGTCTATATACAGTGTGGGCAAATGAGGTAGAATAGGGGAGGTAAGGCAATAAATAGGCCATGGCAGCGAAATAATTACAATAATAATTACAATAATAATAATTACAAAGCACTAGAATGGTAGATGTGCAGAAGATGAATGTGCAGGTAGAGATACTGGGGTGCAAAGGAGCAAGATATATAAATAAATAACAGTATGGGGATGAGGTAGTTGGATGGGCTATTTACAGATGGCCTATGTACAGGTGCAGTGATCTGTGAGCTGCTCTGACAGCTGGTGCTTAAAGCTAGTGAGGGAGGTATGAGTCTCCAGCCTCAGTGTTTTTTGCAGAGTTCGTTCCAGTCATTGGCAGTAGAGAGCTGGAAGGAAAGGCGGCCAAAGGAAGAATTGGCTTTGGGGGTGACCAGTGAAATATACCTGCTGGATTGCGTGCTACGGGTGGGTGCTGCTACCAGTGAGCTGAGATAAGGAGGGGCTTTACCTAGCAGAGACTTGTAGATGACCTGGAGCCAGTGGGTTTGGCAACGAGTATGAAGTGAGGGCCAGCCAACGAGAGCGTAAAGGTCACAGTGGTGGGTAGTATATCGGGATACTATATGGGGATGGCACTGTGATAGACTGCATCCAATTTGTTGAGTAGAGTGTTGGAGGCTATTTTGTAAATTAAATAGCTGAAATTCGAGGATCAGTAGGATGGTCAGTTTTATGAGGGTATGTTTGGCAGCATGAGTGAAGGATGCTTTGTTGCGAAATAGGAAGCTGATTCTAGATTTAATTTTGGGTTGGAGATGCTTAATGTGAGTCTGGAAGGAGAGTTTACAGTCTAACCAGACACCTAGGTATTTGTTGTTGTCCACATATTCTAAGTCAGAACCGTCCAGAGTAGTGATGCTGGACGGACGGGCAGGTGCGGGCAGCGATCGGTTGAAGAGCATGCATTTAGTTTTACTTGCATTTAAGAGCAGTTGGAGGCCAAGGAAGGAGAGTTGTATGGCATTGAAGCTCATCTAGAGGTTAGTTAACACAGTGTCCAAAGAAGGGCCAGAGGTATACAGAATGATGTCGTCTGTGTAGAGGTGGATCAGAGAATCACCATCAGCAAGAGCGACATCATTGCTGTATACAGAGAAGAGAGTCGGCCCGAGAATTGAACCCTGTGGCACCCCCATAGAGTCTGCTAGAGGTCCGGACAACAGGCCCTCCGATATGACACACTGAACTCTATCGGAAAAGTAAACCAGGTAAACCTGGTAAACCAGGCGAGGCAATCATTTGAGAAACCAATGCTGTTGAGTCTGCCAATAAGAATGTGGTGATTGACAGAGTCAAAAGCCTTGGCCAGGTTGATGAATATGGCTGCACAGTAATGTCTCTTATCAATGGCAGTAATGATATCGTTTAGGACCTTGAGCGTGGCTGAGGTGCACCCATGACCAGCTCTGAAACCAGATTGCATAGCGGAGAAGGTTCGGTGGGATTCGAAATGGTCGGTAATCTCTTTGTTAATTTGGCTTTCGAACACCTTAGAAAGGCAGGGTAGGATGGATATAGGTCTGTAGCAGTTTGGGTCTAGAGTGTCATCCCCTTTGAAGGGGGGGATGACCGCGGCAGCTTTCCAATCTTTGGGAATCTCAGACGATACGAAAGAGAGGTTGAACAGGCTAGTAATAGGGGTTGCAACAATTTCTGCAGATAATTTTAGAGAGAGAGGGTCCAGATTGTCTAGCCTGGCTGATTTGTAGGGGTCCAGATTTTGCAGCTTTTTCAGAACATCAGCTATCTGGATTTGGGTGAAGGAGAAATGGGGGAGGCTTGTGCAAGTTGCTGTGGGGGGTGCAGGGCTGTTGACCGGGGTAGGGGTAGCCAGGTGGAAAGCATGGCCAGTCGTAGAAAAATACTTATTGAAATTCTCAATTATAGTTGATTTATCGGTGGTGACTGTGTTTCCTAGCCTCAGTGCAGTGGGCAGCTGGGAGGAGGTGCTCTTATTCTCCATGGACTTTACAGTGTCCCAGAACTTTTTTGAGTTTGTGCTACAGTATGCAAATTTCTGCTTGAAAAAGCTTGCCTTGGCTTTCCTAACTGCCTGTGTTTATTGATTCCTAACTTCCCTGAAAAGTTGCATATCACATACCGTGGGGGCTATTCGATGCTGATGCAAAACGCCACAGGATGGTTTTTGTGCTGATGAAGGGCAGTCAGGTCTGGAGAGAACCAAGGGCTATATCTGTTCCTGGTTAAAAAAAAATTGAATGGTGCATGCTTATTTAAGATGGCGAGGAAGGCACTTTTAAAGAATAACCAGGCCTCCTCTATTGATGGGATGAGGTCAATATCCTTCCAGCATACCCGGGCCAGGGCAATTAGAAAGGCCTCATGCACTGCTAAGTTCCCTGGTCCGCCAGCTAAGCTGAACAGGAAGTTGGAAACGCAAAAACCACATCAACAAGCAAGTTTCAGGCAAGTTTCTTAAAATATAAGAAAGGTGGTATATATTATGCATCTACACCCAATCACAAATAAGCATGTTTCTTTTATAAATCATGCAAAATCTAGGTTATTCAACAACTACCCCAATTAATTTCCATCCAAATATATAAATATTTTGCTTGTATGTCTGTTTTGTTTGGAGTATGTTATTCTAGTCTGTGTGTCAGTTTCACAACCAGCTCCTGACAAACTTAAAGGATCAAATCACCTCACACCAACTTCACAAATTACATCTGTGCTTCAGGTGATTCCCCATTAGCTCCTCCTTCACCATTTTTTATTATTGCAGTTTATAGAAGGTAGGTTGAGTGCATCATTTCTCCAGCACTGTTCAATTTAACTTTCTAAAGAATAGTAACTTTAGAGACCTTAGCACCACATCACCCAATACCAGCTCAACCAATCACAACTGTGTGAGGATCATCATCAAATGAGGGCTGCATGCAGAAATATGTTGTAATGGAATGTCTTTCCTTGGCATGGTCTCAATAGTAAAAACCCTTCAGTCTATGGCGTCTGCCTGGTCTTAATTGAAGGAGTGTAGGCTCAGTATATACCACATTTTCAGGGAAAATTGTCCTTCCTCAGCTGGGGCCTGTATAAAACACTTAGCATGACATTTCTATGACTCAGTGGTGACATGACTGATATTCTGTGAGAAAGTTGGCTCCTTCCCAACAAACTATACTTGTTAGACCATGAGAGAATACTGTCTCTTTCTGTCTCACATAACAGTATTCATAAATTATTTAATGATATGACTACATCATTGTGTGGGCCGTTGTCTGTGGGCCTGTAATCTCGGTTAACCCAGAACACAGGCATGTCTCTCTTATCTGGTTACCATAGGGACATACTGTAAATGTAAAAACATGGGATACTATACTACTGTTTTAAGGGAAATCTTCCACCACTAACAAAACAATTATTTAATTCATTGTTTGGATTGAGTTAGGGGAGGGTACATTAAAGGAGTAGGTTACAGTCAGTCTTCCCCACTCTATGTGTGAATAAAAAGTGCAAAGTCACTGCATAAGTTTCCTGCACAGAAAACGGTGGACCAGGAAACAGCTACATCTGTAACCACAACTGTTACAGCTAGCGGGGCTTGAGGGTTAGTGAGATGAGGGGTCAGTTAATGAAATCGTAAAGATGGGAAATGCAGATAATTATCCGTCAACAACTTGTCAAGTCATCGTGGTACACTAACAGCAACATCTCACCAGTCAAATCAGTCATACAGGTGCTATATCTTTGCAACATGCAATCATTCTCAAAGAGCTGACAGTCTTTGCAACAGAGCTGTGTGTCTGTCTCATTGCAAGCCTCTGTAATAATCATGGGACACAGTTCCTTTCAATGAGATGTGTAATTCTTCCTTTTGTCTCTCAGTTGACTAAATAACTGTCTTACTGTCTGTCACACCCATTTAGAATGCAAGGAGGACATCTTGAAATCGGCAAGCGTATGTTACAATTGCTTTGGAATGTTTCCACCTGATTTCCAACTTGACTGTATCCACAACTTAAACCCAATGTGTCGGCACTAATGAATCACTAATGAACAGTGGTGGAAAAAGTACTCAATTGTCATACCTGAGTAAAAGTAAAGATACCTTAATAGAAAATGACTCAAATAAAAGTGAAAGTCACCCAGTACAATACTACTTAAGTTAAAGCCTAAAAGCATTTGGTTGTAAATATACTTAAATATCAAAAGAAAATGAAATTGCTAAAATATATCAAAAGTACAAGTAAAAGTATAAATAATGTCTTATTCCTTATATTAAGCAAACCAGACGGCACAATTCTCTGGTTTTTATTTATATATGTATGCCAGGGGCATACTCCAACAGTCAGACATAATTTACTAATAAAGCATGTGTGTTTAGTGAGTCCGCCAGATCAGAGGCAGTAGGGATGACCAGGGATGTTCTCTTGATAAGTGTGTGAAGTGGACCTTTGGGCCATTTTTCTGTGCTGCTAAGCATTGAAAATGTAATGTGTGCTTTTGGGTGTCAGAGAAAATATATGGAGTAAAAAGTACATTTTCTTTAGGAATGTAGTGAAGTAAAAGTTGTCAAAAATATAAATAGTAAAGTAAAGTACAGATATTCAAAAAACTATTAAGCAGCAGTACTTCAAAGTATTTTTTACTTAGGTACTGTCAAGCCCTGACCTGAGATATCTCTGTTTTCTTCATATTTTGGTTAGGTCAGGGTGTGACTAGGGTGGGTACGCTAGTTTTTGTATTGTCTAGGTGTTTTGTATGTCTAGGGTTTGTAGGTCTAGGTGATTTGTATGTTTATGGTGGGCTGATATGGTTCCCAATCAGAGGCAGCTGTTTATCATTGTCTCTGATTGGGGATCATATTTAGGTAGCCATTTGCCTTTGGTGTTTGTGGGATCTTGTTCTATTTTTAGTTGCCTGTCTGCACTATTCATATTAGCTTCACGGTTTGTTTTATTAGTTTGTTCATTGTTCATTCTTTTAATAAATTAGAATGTACGCATACCACGCTGCGCCTTGCTCTCATTCGTATGACGAACGTGACAGAAGATCCCACCAAAAATGGACCAAGCAGCGTGTTCAGGAGGAATGGACCTGGGAGGAGATCCTGGATGGAACAGGACACTGGACGCAGGCTGGGGAGTATTGCCTTCCGAAGGAGGCAATAGAGGCAGCGAAAGTGGAACGGCGACGTTACGAGGAGTTATACCAACAACGTAGGCACATGGGGGGGAGGCACATGGAGCAGTCGGCGGAGCCGAGGAGTGAACCAGAGCCAGTCAAGGAGTCGGATGAGGAGTTCGACGCAAGATTCCGGAGAGAGGTGCTAGCATTGAGAGCGCTACTGAGCGGGCGTGCTGAGGTGGGTGTCATCAGACAGGTTTCACTTGTACTGGTCCCACGCATCAGGTCTCCAGTGCGCCTCCACAGTCCAGTACGTCCTGTGCCTCCTCTCCGCACTCGCCCTAAGGTGCGTGTCATCAGCCCGGTGCCACCTGTACCGGTCCCACGCATCAGAGCTCCAGTGCGCCTCCCCAGTCCAGTACGTCCTGTTCCTGCTCCTCACACTCGCCCTGAGGTGCGTGTCATCAGCCCGGTACCACCAGTACTGGTCCCACGCATCAGGCCTCCAGTGCAACTCCACAGTCCAGAGCCTCCGGCGACAGTTCCCAGTCCAGAGCTTCCGGCGACAGTCCCAGTCCGGAACCTCCAATGATGGGCCACAGTCCGGAACCTCCAACGACGGGCCACAGTCCGGAACCTCCAACGATGGGCCACAGTCCGGAACCTCCAACGAAGGGCCACAGTCCGGAGCCTCCAGCGACAGTCCTCAGTCCGGGGCCTCCAGCGACGGTCCCCTGTCTGGGGTCTCCAGCGACGGTCCCCAGTCCGGAGTCTACAGAGACGGTTCCCAGTCCGGGGCCTACAGACACAGTTCCCAGTCCGGGGCCTCCGGCGAAGTTCCGCAGTCCAGAGCCTCCGGCAATGATCCACGGTCCGGTTCTACAAAGGCGGAGGGATCAGAGTAAAAAGGGGGGGGTGGCTTCCAGAACCAGAGCTGCCACCGAGGGTAGATGCCCACCCAGACCCTCCCCTATAGGTTCAGGTTTGCGTCCAGGAGTCCGCACCTTTTGGGGGGTTACTGTCACGCCCTGACCTGAGATCTCTGTTTTTTTAAATATTTTGGTTAGGTCAGGGTGTGACTCGGGCGGGTACGCTAGTTTTTGTATTGTCTAGGGGTTTTGTATTGTCTAGGTTTTTTTATGTCTAGGTTTTTTTTTATGTCTAGGGTTTTGTATGTCTAGGGTTTTGTAGGTCTAGGTGATTTGTATGTTTATGGTGGTCTGATATAGTTCCCAATCAGAGGCAGTTGTTTATCGTTGTCTCTGACTGGGGATCATATTTAGGTAGCCATTTCCCTTGGGTGTTTGTGGGATCTTGTTCTATGTTTAGTTGCCTGTTTGCACTATTCATATTAGCTTCACGGTTTGTTTTGTTGTTTTGTTAGTTTGTTCAGTGTTCATTCTTTTAATAAATTAGAATGTACGCATACCACGCCTTGGTCTCATTTGTATGACGAACATGACAAGTACTTTACACCACTGCTAATAAATAACACAGACAAATAGAATAAGGCAATGGTAGACTTGAAAGATAACAAAATGTTGTGCCAAACAGGTTTGATTTCTGTTAACAGGCCTATATAGAGTCTTAAGCCTCAGTTTGTAACAAAGCCATCTGAAGTATTTGCATCCTGTATGGTACAGTTAACTTCCTCAATAAGGAAGTGGCATTAATACTGGCAGTTATCAGACAGTTAGACATTAAGAGTCAACTCTCTCTCCCCTTTCCCTTATGGCCTCATACGATCAAATCAAATCAAATATTATTGGTCACATACACATATTTAGCAGATGTTTTTGCGGATGTTGCGAAAATGCCTGTGTTTCTAGCTCCAACAGTGCAGTAGTGCAGTAGTATCTAACAATACACACATCTAAATGTAAAATAATGGAATTAAGAAATATATAAATATTAGGACGAGCAATGTTGGAGTGGCCGGCTAGTGTTGGCTATTTAACAGTCCTTGAGATAGAAGCGTTTTTTTCAGTCTCTCTGTTCCAGTTTTGATGCATATGTACTCAATCTGTGGTTGATGTTCTTGATGATCTTTTTGGCCTTCCTGTGACATCAGGTGCTGTAGGTGTCCTGGAGGACAAGTAGTTTGCCCCCGGTGATGCGTTGTGCAGACCGCACCAACCTCTGGATAGCCCTGTGATTGCGGGCGGTGCAGTTGCTGTACCAGGCGGTGATACAGCCCGACAGAATGCTCTCAATTGCCCATCTGTAAAAGTTTGTGAAGGTTTTTGGGGCCAAGCCAAATTTCTTCAGCCTCCTGAGGTTGAAGAGGCGCTGTTGCGGCTTCTTCACCACTGTCTGTGTGGGTGGACCATTTCAGATTGTCAGTGATGTGTACACTGAGGAACTTGCAGCTTTCCACCTGCTCCACTGCGGTCCCCTCAATGTGGATAGGGGCGTGGCCCTCTGCTGTTTCCTGAAGTCCACGATCAGCTCCTTTGTTTTGTTCACATGGAGTGAGAGGTTATTTTCCTGGCACCACTCTCCCAGGGCCATAACCTCCCTGTAAGCCGTCTCGCCATTGTTGGTAATCAGGCCTACTACTGTTGTGTGGTCTGCACACTTGATGATTGAGTTTGAGGCGTGCATGGCCACGCAGTCATGGATGAACAGGGAGTACAGGAAGGGGCTGAGCATGCACCCTTGTGGGGCCCCTGTGTTGAGGATCAGCGAAGTGGTGGTGTTGTATACTACCTTCACTACCTGGGGGCGACCCGTTAGGAAGTCCAGGACCCAGTTGCACAGGGCAGGGTTCAGACCCAGTGTCCCAAGCTTAATGATGAGCTTGGAGGGTACTATGATGTTGAATGCTAAGCTATAGTGAATGAACAGCATTCTTGGATAGGTATTCCTCTTGTCCAGGATGAGGCAGTGTGCAGTGCAGTGGAGATTGCATCATCTGTGCCTCTATTGGGGTGGTAAGCAAATTGAAGTGGGTCTAGGGTGTCAGGTAAGGTAGAGGTGATATGATCAGATCTGTCTTTAGAATCATCAGGAATTCTGAGAAATCATGTAACTGTATTGAAATACAGATGAAGACAACTCATCTAGGCTGACTGGATTGAAAGGTGGCACCACTTCAGCCCCGTGACCCACTTTAGGTTAACCACAGGTTATTCAACAATTACCCCAATTATTTGTTAACACTTTATTGGGATGGTCTCAAGTAGATGGCTTGTAGATGTTCAATAACTGTCAACAATATTTAAACTAACTATCCACCAACCCTAGCCTTCACCCTCATCCTAGCCATAACCCTAACCCCTATTCTAAACCTAACTACAACCTATGCAATCATTTGCTTATCAACAGCTAAGAGCCAGGAGGAAGAGAGGTTATACAGCAGTAAATGTGTTTCCTGAAGTCAATCACCAGACTACATTATATCACTGTGAAGTGATTGACTTGTTAGACAAATGTAATACTGTCAACGTCAATGAGAGAGAGAGAGAGAGAGAGAGAGAGAGAGAGAGAGAGAGAGAGAGAGAGAGAGAGAGAGAGAGAGAGAGAGAGAGAGAGAGAGAGAGAGAGAGAGAGAAAGCCATGGCTGTCCCCAGAATTTCCCTACATCTCTATCTTTGTCTTACACCCAGCTTTGGCATTAAGCCAGTACATACAGGGGTCAGATAATACACATAAACCAAGTTAATACACCAGTGGATACATTTAAAGCATGGCTCTTAAATGATATCTAAATAACAGTCTGAGTGGAGTACAGTACTGTCACAAATTAATTCCATCAATCAAGGGAAAACAGATTAAACCAACAAGACACACAGAGATGAATAAGCAGGATGTTTTCATACAAGTTGTTGAGCAGGTTAGCAAAGCAAACATAAATAAGTGTTAAACACATGAGTAATGATTCAATAAAAATAAAAAATCACATTAACAAATACAGTCCGTATCATTCATTATGAAATTGAACAAAAATAAGTAATTTTCTTGTCATGTCAGAAGCCTAATAATGTGTTATATATCCTGTCAGTATTTCTACAACAGCAGTTATGATTCTCTAGTCCCATTTTAACTTCTCCTGCAGGTCTAACACACCCTTAACCTTCCACTTGTAGTTGTCCTTTCAGATCCACAAAGGGAAGTCAACAAGATCCTAAGGATAGCAGCAAGGTAGCAGTTTGGAATCTGGCTATTTGATTTGCGCTCACATAGAATATAAACCAATATAAGATGTGGAAAGATGCCAGTCCTACATCCCTCACTATAAGCATTAGCTGACCTAAAGACAACACTCAAATCTGGGTCAGACGAGCCCATAGGCACAGATCTAGGATCAGCTTCCCGAACACTACTTCATTAGGGGGAAACTTTAAATCCGTAAATCCTTTAAAACTTTAGATCCATGAGTCACTTCCTCAGTGACTAACTGGAAAACGGTAATACATATCGTAATCATATTCTACTATGTACAACATGTATATTATGTTTATATTACTAGATATATAATGATGTATTATAATAATACTTGTTTAACAGACAATGTCTAGGCAGAGTGGTGTGAGTAGGTGTGGCTGGGAACTGATGTCACATCCTTTCTGGTTCAATATCAAGCCATTCATAAATCACACTGGGACTTCCCTGGTATAGCTGGGAGGGAGGGAGAGGAACTATATCTGTTGCAGCATACGACAGGAAGTGAACTGGTATGAACTGTTAGGAACTAGTGAAAGAGAGGGGAAAAGGAATGTCATGTGTCTGTGTGCTGTGTGCTGTCTGATACAGAAATCTTTCACCCATCTTTACAGTAACTAGAAAACTAGAAACACAAATAGTATCACACTGTCTCCACTACCAGGTGACACTATTACTCAACAGACCACAGATGAGTCATTTCCCCCCAACATAGTAATATGAGTTTGTATACTGTACATTTGTATGCATGTGTGTTAATATGCCTGGTCACTTATCGTAGACTAAAAGTGCAGCTATGGGAATCTAGCTTCCACAGCAAGAGATCCACTGCTGCACTAAAACTGTCTCTGAATGTAATACTAGACTATCTCAAGCCACTTGCCCATTACAATGCTTTAAAAATGAAACTTTTAAAACTGAGATTCGTTGGGTCCAATTCATCCTCCTGTCAACACATCTGTAACTGAAATACCAAACAGATGTCTGTAGCAACACGTACAAATTCACAAAATAATCATTTATATACATTCAGTGACCTACACAGTGTTTCAGTAACCTTGACTAAACTAAAAAATGGTGTGGACCACCCCCTCCATGCACACCTCTCTCCAGCAAATAACAGTATGATAACTCCAGCAAAACATCCCAGAAGAACCCAGGCCACTGTCTGGTTCCTTTCACCTGTGTGGGAAAGAGAGAGAGGCTGAGTGTAAAGGAGGAAGCTAATGATAGGCTTTAGCTCAGTAGTCTAACACCGTCTTGTGGCTCAGAGTTGACCCTGGTACAAACCCAGTCTCCCACATGAGCATTCAGATAACACCCAAATCCATAACAGAATGAGAGATTTGACTATCAGTGTTCATATACAGTGTATTCGGAAAGTATTCAGACCCCTTCCCTTTTCCACATTGTTACAGCCTTGTTCTAAAATTGATGTTTTTTTAGTTTTTTTTTAACTAGGCATGTCTATCCCGGCCAAACCCAGACGAAGCTGGGCCAGTTGTTTCAAATCTCACCGTACTTTCGCCGCTATGCAATCTAGTTTCAGAGCTGGTCATGGGTGCACCTCATCCACGCTCAAGGTCCTAAACAACATCATAACCGCCATCGATAAGAGACATTACTGTGCAGCCTTATTCATCGACCTGGCCAAGGCTTTTGACTCTGTCAATCACCACATTCTTATTGGCAGACTCGACAGCCTTGGTTTCTCAAATGATTGCCTCGCCTGGTTTACCAACTACTTCTCTGATAGAGTTCAGTGTGTCAAATCGGAGGGCCTGTTGTCCGGACCTCTGGCAGTCTCTATGGGGGTGCCACAGGGTTCAATTCTCGGGCCGACTCTCCTCTCTGTATATATCAACGATATCGCTCTTGATGCTGAAAAATGCTTGAAAAACAAATGATAGTTCCACTAAGTGCAAACCAGATGGGGTGGTGTATCGCTGCAGAATGCATTGGTAGCAATGCTGGTTAAGTGTGCCTTAAATTCTAAATAAATCACGAACAGTGTCACCAGCAAAGCACCCCCACACCATCACACCTCCACCACCATGCTTCATGGTGGGAACCACACATGCAGAGACCATCCATTCACCTACTCTGCGTCTCACAAAGACAGGGTGGTTGGAACCAGGAATCTCAAATTTGGACTCCAGACCAAAGGACAGATTTCTACCAGTCTAATGGCCATTGTTCGTGTTTCTTGGCCTAAGCAAGTTTCTTATTCTTATTGGTGTCCTTTTAGTAGTGGTTTCTTTGCAGCAATTTGACCATGTCTCCTCTGAACAGCTGATGTTGAGATGTGTCTGTTACTTGAACTCTGTGAAGCATTTATTTGGCCTGCAATTTCTGAGGCTGGTAACTCTAATGAACGTATCCTCTGCAGCAGAGGTAACTCTGGGTCTTCCTTTCTTGTGGTGGTCTTAATGAGAGCCATTTTTATCATAGCACTTGGTGGTTTTTGCGACTGCATTTGAAGAAACTTTCAAGTTCTTGACATTTTCCAGAATGACTGACCTGCATTTCAATTAACAAGGCACACCTGTTAATTGAAATGCATTCCAGGTGACTACTGTGCAAAGCTGTCATCAAGGCAAAGGGTGGCTACTTTGAACAATCTCAAGTATAAAATATAATTTGATTTGGTTAACACTTTTTTGGTTTCTACATGATTCCATATGTGTTATTTCATAGTTTTGATGCCTTCACTATTATTATATAATGCAGAAGAAAGTTACTGGAGCCAAAGCAACAATACCAAGATCTCTCTGCATGTCTCAAGCTACTGTGAGTCATAATCATCTAGTTCAATGGGTTCCTGGTCTAATGGCTTCACAATACAGTTACCTAGAGAAGTTCAAAAGACACATTGTTCAAGTTGGTAGAAAAACCCAGCAGGCCTTGAGACTGCCTCACACACACACACACACACAGTTGCACATATGTAATGTAATTACATGGGATTTCAGGTTATTGGTGTAATTACATAGAACAATACAGTAAGAACATTAGTAACTAACTTGAAAGCATATTAGTCGAATTACATTCAAATGTACATTCACTTTGTTTACAGTTGAGTAACTAATAGATTCTACTACTATTACTACCACTACCACCACTACTACTGCCACTACTACTACTGTAAACAGATACACAGAGGAAATCAGATGAACTGTTCTGAAAGAGCTAGACATTCAGTATAATGAAGTCTCATAAGTTAGCTCACTAAATGGGCCATTTAAGGTTGCAGACTGGCTCATTGTGTCTCTGAGCATTCTGTGTGGGGGGTGAGTATTTAGGTACTTCCACAACTACAAAGCAGTGTGAATATGAAGGGGGTGAGATAATGTAGGTGTCTAATCTGGATTCTCATTACTGGTGAGAACATCTCAGCATGGTTTCACTGCATTGTTCTTAGAAAGACTAAGTCTCTACTTTGCTAATATGGACTCACACTCACTAAGACACTGTGGTACTTCCGGCGCCGACAGAGATGGCCGCCTCGCTTCACGTTCCTAGGAAACTATGCAGTTTTTTGTTTTTTTACGTGTTATTTCTTACACTAGTACCCCAGGTCATCTTAGGTTTCATTACATACAGCCGAGAAGAACTACTGAATATAAGATCAGCGTCAACTCACCATCAGTACGACCAAGAATATGTTTTTCGCGATGCGGATCCTGTGTTCTGCCTTACAACCAGTGCAACGGAGTGGATTACATGCAGCGACCCAAAAAAACGACTCAGAAAAAGAGGGAAACGAAGCGGTCTTCTGGTCAGACTCCGGAGACGGGCACACCGTGCACCACTCCCTAGCATTCTTCTTGCCAATGTACAGTCTCTTGACAACAAGGTTGATGAAATCCGAGCAAGGGTAGCATTCCAGAGGGACATCAGAGACTGTAACGTTCTCTGTTTCACGGAAACATGGCTAACTGGAGAGACGCTATCCGAAGCGGTGCAGCCAGCGGGTTTCTCCACGCATCGCGCCGACAGAAACAAACATCTTTCTGGTAAGAAGAGGGGCGGGGGCGTATGCCTTATGGCTAACGTGACATGGTGTGATGAAAGAAACATACAGGAACTCAAATCCTTCTGTTCACCTGATTTAGAATTCCTCACAATCAAATGTAGACAGCATTATCTACCAAGAGAATTCTCTTCGATTATAATCACAGCCGTATATATCCCCCAAGCAGACACATCGATGGCTCTGAACGAACTTTATTTAACTCTCTGCAAACTGGAAACGATTTATCCGGAGGCTGCATTCATTGTAGCTGGGGATTTTAACAAGGCTAATCTGAAAACAAGACTCCCTAAATTTTATCAGCATATCGATTGCGCAACCAGGGGTGGAAAGACCCTGGATCATTGTTACTCTAACTTCCGCGACGCATATAAGGCCCTGCCCCGCCCCCTTTCGGAAAAGCTGACCACGACTCCATTTTGTTGATCCCTGCCTACAGACAGAAACTAAAACAAGAAGCTCCCACGCTGAGGTCTGTCCAACGCTGGTCTGACCAAGCTGACTCCACACTCCAAGACTGCTTCCATCACGTGGACTGGGAGATGTTTCGTATTGCGTCAGACAACAACATTGACGAATACGCTGATTCGGTGTGCGAGTTCATTAGAACGTGCGTTGAAGATGTCGTTCCCATAGCAACGATTAAAACATTCCCTAACCAGAAACCGTGGATTGATGGCAGCATTCGTGTGAAACTGAAGGCGCGAACCACTGCTTTTAATCAGGGCAAGGTGTCTGGTAACATGACTGAATACAAACAGTGCAGCTATTCCCTCCGCAAGGCTATCAAACAAGCTAAGCGCCAGTACAGAGACAAAGTAGAATCTCAATTCAACGGCTCAGACACAAGAGGCATGTGGCAGGGTCTACAGTCAATCACGGACTACAGGAAGAAACCCAGCCCAGTCACGGACCAGGATGTCTTGCTCCCAGGCAGACTAAATAACTTTTTTGCCCGCTTTGAGGACAATACAGTGCCACTGACACGGCCTGCAACGAAAACATGCGGTCTCTCCTTCACTGCAGCCGAAGTGAGTAAGACATTTAAACGTGTTAACCCTCGCAAGGCTGCAGGCCCAGACGGCATCCCCAGACGCGCTCTTAGAGCATGTGCAGACCAGCTGGCCGGTGTGTTTACGGACATATTCAATCAATCCCTATACCAGTCTGCTGTTCCCACATGCTTCAAGAGGGCCACCATTGTTCCTGTTCCCAAGAAAGCTAAGGTAACTGAGCTAAACGACTACCGCCCCGTAGCACTCACATCCGTCATCATGAAGTGCTTTGAGAGACTAGTCAAGGACCATATCACCTCCACCCTACCTGACACCCTAGACCCACTCCAATTTGCTTACCGCCCAAATAGGTCCACAGACGATGCAATCTCAACCACACTGCACACTGCCCTAACCCATCTGGACAAGAGGAATACCTATGTGAGAATGCTGTTCATCGACTACAGCTCGGCATTCAACACCCCCCCATCCACATCGATGGAACAGTAGTGGAGAGGGTAGCAAGTTTTAAGTTCCTCGGCATACACATCACAGACAAACTGAATTGGTCCACTCACACAGACAGCATCGTGAGGAAGGCGCAGCAGCGCCTCTTCAACCTCAGGAGGCTGAAGAAATTTGGCTTGTCACCAAAAGCACTCACAAACTTCCACAGATGCACAATCGAGAGCATCCTGGCGGGCTGTATCACCGCCTGGTATGGCAACTGCACCGCCCTCAACCATAAGGCTCTCCAGAGGGTAGTGAGGTCTGCACAACGCATCACCGGGGGCAAACTACCTGCCCTCCAGGACACCTACACCACCCGATGCTACAGGAAGGCCATAAAGATCATCAAGGACATCAACCACCCGAGCCACTGCCTGTTCACCCCGCTGTCATCCAGAAGGCGAGGTCAGTACAGGTGCATCAAAGCTGGGACCGAGAGACTGAAAAACAGCTTCTATCTCAAGGCCATCAGACTGTTAAACAGCCACCACTAACATTGAGTGGCTACTGCCAACACACTGTCAATGACACTGACTCTACTCCAGCCACTTTAATAATGGGAATTGATGGGAAATTATGTAAATATATCACTAGCCACTTTAAACAATGCTACCTTATATAATGTTACTTACCCTACATTATTCATCTCATATGCATATGTAGATACTGTACTCTATATCATCGACTGCATCCTTATGTAATACATGTATCACTAGCCACTTTAACTATGCCACTTGGTTTACATACTCATCTCATATGTATATACTGTACTCGATATCATCTACTGTATCTTGCCTATGCTGCTCTGTACCATCACTCATTCATATATCCTTATGTACATATTCTTTATCCCCTTACACTGTGTATAAGACAGTAGTTTTTTGGAATTGTTAGTTAGATTACTTGTTGGTTATTACTGCATTGTCGGAACTAGAAGCACAAGCATTTCGCTACGCTCGCATTAACATCTGCTAACCATGTGTATGTGACAAATAAAATTTGATTTGATTTGATTGATTTACAAAATGACATCTATAAGAGATGGAGAAAAAAATTAGAGGGGAAATAGTCACTAGGCATCCTGAACATGTCTGGGCATGTCTGCACTCTCTGGCCTAAAATGGTCATGAATCCAGCTGCTACTGTATTTTCTATGTGCTCATGACATTGATAGCCAGTGTTAATATGTGGTGAGTATTGGCACAACATGGCTACTGTGCATTACCCAAATAGTGAGTTCTACACACAGGTGTTGCATGATGTGAGCTTGCCTTTATAAAGCAGCTACATCATGAGTATGCAAATGTAATCCATAATCATGATCTTCATTTTCATGTTGTCCCAACACAAACAGTAACCATACAGTAACAACAGGGTTGTAGTGGAGGGTAAACATATTCTACACACCGTTGTATTATGTGTGTATTCCAGTACTTCAGTCTGTCCATGCAGCATATGATGGTAATAGATTGACTGGTCTGAACCACAACACGATCTTTGTCAATCTCTTTGCTGTTAGTGAGAACAGTGCCCTAAATAAAATATAAATCACAAAATAGTGTTCCTCTGTGTTGACACAGCTTTGCATAACTCACTGGTCACTGACCCTGGTCCAGGATAGTTACAGAAATGTACCTGATTCAAATACTCAGCTGTTCGTCAAGACCGTGATTAATTGAATCAGGTGTGTTAGTGCAGGGCTGGAACTAAAGCCTGCATATCCTGTAGTTCTCCAGGACCGGAGCTGGTGACCACTGTTGTGAAAGAATAGTGACACATCTACCAGTTGCCTCATCACCAGGTCCAAGTGTCATTCAGACAATGTTGATCTCAGCTATACAGATAAACATCACTCACATTTGCATCCAACCACTGTGTTACACAGGTTGAGGGCGATCCTGGCAGGGGCTCTGAGAGTTGATAGGTCATTGTGCAGTTGGCATGTACAGCGTTCCAGCCAACGGTCTGGGCTCTGACACAGCTACCCAGCGGAGAAACCACGGTGAAAGCAAGGGAACTCAATTTTAACTTTGGACACATAGCATGGATTGTAGAATCAGAGAGATAGAGAGACAGACATTTAAAGCAGGTATGCTATATTACAGGAGTGTATAACAGATATCTGTCCACAAACACCCCAGATACTGATACATCAAGCTAATAATACTGATAAGAAACACTGCACATTCACACACACACCTCTCTCTCAAACCCATAAAAACATTAAACTAGGCATAAAACGTGATGCATTACAAGATAAAACATGATGCATTACAAGATAAAACATGATGCATTACAAGATAAAACATGATGCATTACAATATAAAACATGATGCATTACAATATAAAACATGATGCATTACAATATAAAACATGATTGTCACACCCTGACCATAGTTTTCTTTGTATGTTTCTATGTTTTGTTTGGTCAGGGTGTGATCTGAGTGGGCATTCTATGTTACATGTCTAGTTTGTCTATTTCTATGTTTGGCCTGATATGGTTCTCAATCAGAGGCAGGTGTTAGTCATTGTCTATGATTGGGAACCATATTTAGGTAGCATGTTTGGTGTTGGGTTTTGTGGGTGATTGTTCCTGTCTCTGTGTTTGCACCAGATAGGGCAGTTTTGGGTTTTTCACATTTCTTGTTTTGTTAGTCTATTCATGTATAGTTTCTTTATTAAAGAACCATGAATAATAACCACGCTGCATTTTGGTCCGCCTCTCCTTCGACTCAAGAAAACCGTTACAGAATCACCCACCACAACTGGACCAAGCGGCATGGTAACGGGCAACAGCAACAGCGGCGCAAAGAGGAATGGACATGGGACGATGTATTGGATGGCAAGGGTTGCTACACCTACACCTGGGAGGAGATCCTGGCGGGAAAGGATCGCCTTCCATGGGAACAGGTAGAGGCAGCTAGGAGAGCGGAGGCAGCCGGAGAGAGGAGCCGGCGATATGAGGGAACACGGCTGGCAAGGAAGCCCGAGAGGCAGCCCCAAAAATTTCTTGGAGGGGGGCACACAGGAAGTATGGCGAAGCCAGGTAGGAGACCTGAGCCAACTTCCTGTGCTTACCGGAGGGCTAGAGAGACCGGGCAGGCACCGTGTTATGCTTTGGAGCGCACGGTGGCTCCGCGTATCGGCCGGGCTAGAGTGGGCATCGAGCCAAGTGCCATGAAGCCGGCTCTACGCATCTGGTCTCCAGTGCGTCTCCTTGGGCCGGCTTACATGGCACCAGCCTTGCGCACGGTGTCCCCGGTTCGCCTGCATAGCCCAGTGCGGGCTATTCCACCTCGTAGCACTGGCAGAGCGACCGGGACCATTCAACCCGGGTAAGGTTGGGCAGGCTCGGTGATCAAGAGCTCCAGTGCGCCT
Organism: Oncorhynchus tshawytscha; assembly: GCF_018296145.1. Taxonomy (NCBI): domain Eukaryota; kingdom Metazoa; phylum Chordata; class Actinopteri; order Salmoniformes; family Salmonidae; genus Oncorhynchus; species Oncorhynchus tshawytscha. The sequence goes on from NC_056431.1 coordinate 1,167,512, forward strand.
GCACGGTCTGGTCTATCTGGTACCACCTCCACGCACCAGCCCTCCGGTGGCAGCCCCCTGCACCAGGCTGTCTCTCAGTCTCATCCTTACAGGTGCTCCCGCCTGTCCTGCGCTGCCGGAGCCTCCCTCCTGTCCTGCGCTGCCGGAGCCTCCCTCCTGTCCTGCGCTGCCGGAGCCTCCCGCCTGTCCTGCGCTGCCGGAGCCTCCCTCCTGTCCTGCGCTGCCGGAGCCTCCCTCCTGTCCTGCGCTGCTGGAGCCACCGCGGACAGATGCCCACCCAGACCCTCCCCAATAGGTTCAGGTTTTGCGGCCTGGTTGATTAACAATATTGGGTTGTTAACATGTTTTTGAATTTTTTTAAATAAAAAATAAATGTGGGACACAAAAAAAGGCACAACACCATTCCCAAAATGCCTTTCTCCAATAACTGTAAAAAGATTGTTCAAAAGTTCGCCCTCAAATTAAGCCATATAATGCACAAAATCTGCTCAAAGACTTTTGAGGCATATTTGCACAAATTGAGTGTGAGATTGTGTTGTACCAGAGCATAGACTATAGCTCAGGAATGCCATGCATGCTTATCTAATGGTTCAAATTACAATATGGAAGAGAAGAATAGATGAGGTGGAATGTAGCATTTTTTTTATTGCCTCAGTAAGACTAACCAGGATGAATGAAGTTGGAAATAGGCCTCTTAACATTTTATAAAACGGATAGCTTTAGGGTAGTTGAGGTACAGCCGAGGGATTGTGAAACCATGGGGCTAACATGTATATCCCTGAGATAGGTTGATATCCCACACACAGACTCAGAACCCTTTTAAAACAGACCCCTGGGGATGATCAGTCCAGTGGGGACTAGACTTTAGCCTACTAGAATATAATATAGCTACTTCATGACTGGGGGGGAAAAGGTCATTGTTGTGTTGTCAAAATATTTGTAACCCCACACCCCTAGATCCACCTGCTCCGTACTCTTGGGGAAATTAGATTGATGAAAGGCAGCAAAGATTTACATAATGTTTAAACTACATGTTTTGTATTTGCTTTACTCCACAGCCACATCCAAACATGAGTGGGGCAATACATATAAGTAAGTCAACAATGTATTTGGAGTTTTAGTCATATATGGATTACTGAGAGTGAGAAACCATTAACAAGACCATATGAGGTGTTTGTAGTGACATCCACATGCATGAGCCCTTGATTGTTTTGTTTTCGTTTCTTAGTCTGCCTGGCTCTGTGTCTGGCTGGTCTGTATCTGGTGCTTCTGTTGAAGGTGAGCTGTTCTCAAGCCTGCCATGCATGTGTTCATTATGGCGTCAAAATGAATGCATACTTTACTTTGTTTTATACACTCCAAATAAGTCACGTCCCCCGAGTTTTTGGTTTTACAAACCATGTCAGAGATTCAAAGATTTAAATCAAATCAAATCAAATCAAATCAAATTTTATTTGTCACATACACATGGTTAGCAGATGTTAATGCGAGTGTAGCGAAATGCTTGTGCTTCTAGTTCCGACAATGCAGTAATAACGAACAAGTAATCTAACTAACAATTCCAAAAAAAACTACTGTCTTATACACAGTGTAAGGGGATAAAGAACATGTACATAAGGATATATGAATGAGTGATGGTACAGAGCAGCATAGGCAAGATACAGTAGATGATATCGAGTACAGTATATACATATGAGATGAGTATGTAAACCAAGTGGCATAGTTAAAGTGGCTAGTGATACATGTATTACATAAGGATGCAGTCGATGATATAGAGTACAGTATCTACGTATGCATATGAGATGAATAATGTAGGGTAAGTAACATTATATAAGGTAGCATTGTTTAAAGTGGCTAGTGATATATTTACATAATTTCCCATCAATTCCCATTATTAAAGTGGCTGGAGTAGAGTCAGTGTCATTGACAGTGTGTTGGCAGTAGCCACTCAATGTTAGTGGTGGCTGTTTAACAGTCTGATGGCCTTGAGATAGAAGCTGTTTTTCAGTCTCTCGGTCCCAGCTTTGATGCACCTGTACTGACCTCGCCTTCTGGATGACAGCGGGGTGAACAGGCAGTGGCTCGGGTGGTTGATGTCCTTGATGATCTTTGTGGCCTTCCTGTAGCATCGGGTGGTGTAGGTGTCCTGGAGGGCAGGTAGTTTGCCCCCGGTGATGCGTTGTGCAGACCTCACTACCCTCTGGAGAGCCTTACGGTTGAGGGCGGTGCAGTTGCCATACCAGGCGGTGATACAGCCCGCCAGGATGCTCTCGATTGTGCATCTGTAGAAGTTTGTGAGTGCTTTTGGTGACAAGCCGAATTTCTTCAGCCTCCTGAGGTTGAAGAGGCCCTGCTGCGCCTTCCTCACGATGCTGTCTGTGTGAGTGGACCAATTCAGTTTGTCTGTGATGTGTATGCCGAGGAACTTAAAACTTGCTACCCTCTCCACTACTGTTCCATCGATGTGGATGGGGGTGTTCCCTCTGCTGTTTCCTGAAGTCCACAATCATCTCCTTAGTTTTGTTGACGTTGAGTGTGAGGTTATTTTCCTGACACCACACTCCGAGGGCCCTCACCTCCTCCCTGTAGGCCGTCTCGTCGTTGTTGGTAATCAAGCCTACCACTGTTGTGTCGTCCGCAAACTTGATGATTGAGTTGGAGGAGTGCATGGCCACGCAGTCGTGGGTGAACAGGGAGTACAGGAGAGGGCTCAGAACGCACCCTTGTGGGGCCCCAGTGTTGAGGATCAGCGGGGAGGAGATGTTGTTGCCTACCCTCACCACCTGGGGGCGGCCCGTCAGGAAGTCCAGAACCCAGTTGCACAGGGCGGGCTTGAGCTTGATGACGAGCTTGGAGGGTACTATGGTGTTGAATGCCGAGCTGTAGTCGATGAACAGCATTCTCACATAGGTATTCCTCTTGTCCAGATGGGTTAGGGCAGTGTGCAGTGTGGTTGAGTTTGCATCGTCTGTGGACCTATTTGGGCGGTAAGCAAATTGGAGTGGGTCTAGGGTGTCAGGTAGGGTGGAGGTGATATGGTCCTTGACTAGTCTCTCAAAGCACTTCATGATGACGGATGTGAGTGCTACGGGGCGGTAGTCGTTTAGCTCAGTTACCTTAGCTTTCTTGGGAACAGGAACAATGGTGGCCCTCTTGAAGCATGTGGGAACAGCAGACTGGTATAGGGATTGATTGAATATGTCCGTAAACACACCGGCCAGCTGGTCTGCGCATGCTCAGAGGGCGCGGCTGGGGATGCCGTCTGGGCCTGCAGCCTTGCGAGGGTTAACACGTTTAAATGTCTTACTCACTTCGGCTGCAGTGAAGGAGAGACCGCATGTTTTCGTTGCAGGCCGTGTCAGTGGCACTGTATTGTCCTCAAAGCGGGCAAAAAAGTTATTTAGTCTGCCTGGGAGCAAGACATCCTGGTCCGTGACTGGGCTGGGTTTCTTCCTGTAGTCCGTGATTGACTGTAGACCCTGCCACATGCCTCTTGTGTCTGAGCCGTTGAATTGAGATTCTACTTTGTCTCTGTACTGGCGCTTAGCTTGTTTGATAGCCTTGCGGAGGGAATAGCTGCACTGTTTGTATTCAGTCATGTTACCAGACACCTTGCCCTGATTAAAAGCAGTGGTTCGTGCCTTCAGTTTCACACGAATGCTGCCATCAATCCAAGGTTTCTGGTTAGGGAATGTTTTAATCGTTGCTATGGGAACGACATCTTCAACGCACGTTCTAATGAACTCGCACACCGAATCAGCGTATTCGTCAATGTTGTTGTCTGATGCAATACGAAACATCTCCCAGTCCACGTGATGGAAGCAGTCTTGGAGTGTGGAGTCAGCTTGGTCGGACCAGCGTTGGACAGACCTCAGCGTGGGAGCCTCTTGTTTTAGTTTCTGTCTGTAGGCAGGGATCAACAAAATGGAGTCGTGGTCAGCTTTTCCGAAAGGGGGGCGGGGCAGGGCCTTATATGCGTCGCGGAAGTTAGAGTAACAATGATCCAGGGTCTTTCCACCCCTGGTTGCGCAATCGATATGCTGATAAAATTTAGGGAGTCTTGTTTTCAGATTAGCCTTGTTAAAATCCCCAGCTACAATGAATGCAGCCTCCGGATAAATCGTTTCCAGTTTGCAGAGAGTTAAATAAAGTTCGTTCAGAGCCATCGATGTGTCTGCTTGGGGGGTATATACGGCTGTGATTATAATCGAAGAGAATTCTCTTGGTAGATAATGCGGTCTACATTTGATTGTGAGGAATTCTAAATCAGGTGAACAGAAGGATTTGAGTTCCTGTATGTTTCTTTCATCACACCATGTCACGTTAGTCATAAGGCATACGCCCCCGCCCCTCTTCTTACCAGACAGATGTTTGTTTCTGTCGGCGCGATGCGTGGAGAAACCCGCTGGCTGCACCGCTTCGGATAGCGTCTCTCCAGTTAGCCATGTTTCCGTGAAGCAGAGAACGTTACAGTCTCTGATGTCCCTCTGGAATGCTACCCTTGCTCGGATTTCATCAACCTTGTTGTCAAGAGACTGGACATTGGCGAGAAGAATGCTAGGGAGTGGTGCACGATGTGCCCGTCTCCGGAGTCTGACCAGAAGACCGCTTCGTTTCCCTCTTTTTCTGAGTCGTTTTTTTGGGTCGCTGCATGTAATCCACTCCGTTACACTGGTTGTAAGGCAGAACACAGGATCCGCATCGCGAAAAACATATTCTTGGTCGTACTGATGGTGAGTTGACGCTGATCTTATATTCAGTAGTTCTTCTCGGCTGTATGTAATGAAACCTAAGATGACCTGGGGTACTAGTGTAAGAAATAACACGTAAAAAAACAAAAAACTGCATAGTTTCCTAGGAACGCGAAGCGAGGCGGCCATCTCTGTCGGCGCCGGAAGGCTGTCTTACACATTATATTGGAATCTTAGTGTCCTGAAACAAGAAAAGCCTGCGTACTGAAATATGGATCAGTCAGTGAATGTTTCAAAGTGAAATATGGAAGTGGTGACAACTTGATATCACCATATTAATTTGTATTTTAATTTTAATTCCCTAAACATCATTTGTATATTAAAGTACAGTGAGGATGTAGAGTAATGTTTTGACCCAGTCTGATCTAAAACTAAGTGTAGGAACTTTGATATTTAATGTTGTACTCTGTTTAACTAGCCCTCTTCCTGTTGTCTTCATCTCTCAGGGGAGAAGACCTCCCCTGTCTGTTACCTCTGTAACCATGATAACTGCCCAACCGTTGAGTATGTTTATGACCATTTGACGACTAATTTGACTCTGTGGTCGCGAGGTAAAATGGTTGACCTCCCTCCCTGCCCCACCCACTCCCCTCTGTCATCTGGAGGATGCTTGGTGTGTGTTGACAACCAGAAGATCTACGCTGTGTGTGACTCAGAGATCATCAAGCCAGTCTTTGAGGGCCAAGGCAACTCCATGCCTATCATCAAAGCCAGTGAGTTTCTGTGAGGGCCCATGAAAGTACAACCTGGGAAGAGGATAGTCAATAGAGGGAACAAACAAAGCAGTTTACAGGAAATGGTCATAGGTGTCAATTTATTAATGCTAAGGTGCTATTGGAAGTTGTAGTTTATTATACAATATGGTATATTGCTTTATTGTGTCTCAAACCAGTCACTGCTATGAGCATTTCCCAGCTGATCCAGCCCTCTGTTGTTGTATGTAATCATACCTGTAGTTCCATTCAATATTCAAACTGTATTTCAAACAAAACAAAACATATCTTATTGTTATTTTACATTACAAGAGCAAATTCCATAACAGAGATCAGCAGTCTGGGTATTCTGCAGTGTTTTTGTCTTCAACAGGTGGAGCTGGAGGTTTAGCCGGGCATCCTGGTGAGTGCAGAAACCCACAGAACAGCAATGCTCAACTCAAGATTGTGTGAGCCAAGGAAAAGAGGAAGAGATGCACCTGCAAGGAGGGTGTTAATATCTGATGAGATGTTCCTATTCAAGGAGGGTTCAGGGTGAATGTTGTCTATTTCCGGTCTAGTTTCTATGGTTTAACTGGAGGGAACAGTACGCTCTATTAGAAAGCCAGATTATTGCAGTTTGATAGCTTTAACTCAGCACATTAGCAACAGGCGAAATTAGTCTCTTGGGTTTTCTAGAGTCTGAAAGTAAAGTCTTGGGAGAGGTCTCTGTGACAAGTTTACGCATGGGTCCTGCCTTTCCATAGAGTGGTAGGTCAAACTATTCGGACACTACAGACGTTTATGTGAGAAGATTTTTGGGATGTCTCATGGTCTGATAAACATGCTCCAGCTCTGCCACCTTTCACCACAGATGTCTCATGGTCTGATAAACATGCTCTAGCTCTGTCACCTTTCACCACAGATGTCTCATGGTCTGATAAACATGCTCTAGCTCTGTCACCTTTCACCGCAGATGTCTCATGGTCTGATAAACATGCTCTAGCTCTGCCACCTTTCACCGCAGATGTCTCATGGTCTGATAAACATGCTCCAGCTCTGCCACGTTTCACCGCAGATGTCTCATGGTCTGATAAACATGCTCCAGCTCTGCCACGTTTCACCGCAGATGTCTCATGGTCTGATAAACATGCTCCAGCTCTGCCACCTTTCACCGCAGATGCAACACTGGCAGATGCGGTGGATTGAAACGCATCCAAATCTCTATCTTAAACTGAGGGATTTGGATGGGGATATTTTTGGTTATGTAAGTTAGATTGACACACTGGTGTGTCTCTAGGGGGTTAAACCATATACGTTTTGCTTCACCGAGTTTGTGTGTTTTGCACAGGGCCGGCCCGCTTATTAGGCACGATTAGGTGGCCGCCTGAGGCGGCAGATTGACGAGGGCGGCATTTTCTGAGCTAAACTGGCCAAGACGACCCTCCAGCAGCACATAAAACCTCACACAATTCTGCCCAAAAACAAGAACATTTTCTCTCAACCAGTGGCATATAGGCTTTTTAGCTGAGCGCTGATGCCGCCTTGTGATAAGTAGTTCCCACTCAAAGGCAGGGGTGCTGTTGGAGAGAAGCATCGTTGAGGCACTCCATTAACATTCTGTCCCAAAAATCATCTAAGATAAGGCATGTAGCAGGTATAGCATATTGTTGAAGGATTATGTGTCCTTCTCTGTAGCATAGAGGCTAGAGACAAAATGTATGACAATGTAATGTAGGTTTCTCCGATCAAATTGCCTAATCAAATAAAAAATGCGCTGACATTTTAACAAACAACATATCTTAAAAACAGAACAGGTCAAAGTAAAATGGACAATATGGAATGGACAATCACGCTACTCACAACCGCTGTCCAGAAGATTCATTCCTTGGGCTAAATTGTCATGATCCGCAGTTTCAAGTTTGTATCTGCTGATCACAGTGAAAAATAAAATACTCCTGCATTTCTTGCTGTTTAAACACAATGCAAATAGGCTCAGGATAACTCCTCCTGATAAAGTTGGGTAACTGAGCTTAAATAACCAAATCACAGGAATCGGGACTAATAAAGCCAATACAACGACCTGTTTTACAAACGGTGGACCTACCACATGGATGGGCATTCATAAAGTTCCATTGAAGACCGACATGGTAAGCTTCACACCAGTAAGCACGGACCAACACTGACGTCTTTTGGATGTCATTTTTGGTCCTGTCCACCTGTGTTTTGTGTGTTTTACAAGCGGTAGGCCTACCACATAGATGTGCATTCCTAAAATGGAATTTCCGGAGACACTGTTGGCTATACCTCAGCATGCACAGACTGACACCTTTTGGACTTATTGTTTTGGTTCTGTCCGGACCGTCTTTGTTTGGTTCAGATTCGGTTCTGTCTGGACCAGCCTTGATTTGACCCAAACATAAGATGTCTATAAATTATGTATTTTCAACTTTCATTCAGAACTGAAAATGAACTTGATTTCAACATCTGTAAAATATATATTTTCAACCTTCATTCAGAACCTAAATAGAACCTAACTTCAATGTTTGGAAAATACATATTTTAGACGTATTTTCAATGTAATTTTGCTCACTGAGACTACTCTAGTTTTGCCTACAGTAGGAGGCAGAAAAGCCAGGCCCTGGTTTTGCATGGTTGATTGAAACATATGAAGTTAATCTGTATGGTTCATTGAAACATATGAAGTTCATTATGAAGTTGTGTTTTTACCATTGCTAGTATTTGCATTGTACTGTAATTGCTTGTCTGGTGAGGTTAATTGGTGTTAGTGATTAGTGTTCTGCAGAGGTGGACCAGGAAGAGGACTCCAGATTAAAATACTGTATACAAGGGCCACATGTTTGAGTTCATAAATTCTCCTCAGACATCGATCTGGACTGATCAAGAGGGTCCATTTTATGGGTTTCTTGTAAAAATCTTGACGGTCCACTAGCCAACTATAAAAGCATCAATGGCACAGTCATAATGTCAAAATTAATTCAAGTTCTTTCCTTATGTATTGTCAGTTGATGCATAATCTATTCCGTCCTATCTTTGTCATTGTTCTATTTGATTAGAAAAAGCCCAGTCTACTATTTACATGCAAGGGATTCTACAGCCATCAATATCCTGGTGCAAGTGATGCTCATCTTATGTGCTCTTTCCTTGTCTATTTTCAGAATAAACATCAAAGACCTGGGATCGCTGGCTGGGCATGTGTTTATTTACACAGCACATAAATAGCAGTACAATCACATCTGTTTATAAAACTGGTGAGGCCATACCCAGAGAAGAAGAAAGGGTGAAAGGGACAGGAAACAGGCTTTAGGAGTTCCATTCCTATTGACTAAAATCCATATCTGGATACACATCACTGATTTTAAAGTGTTTCAACTGATTGAGGGTTGTTCCCACAGCTGTCTCTCAGCCAAGCACAAAGCAGCTCTACAGGGGGAATCCCCCCCCAGAAAGAGGCAACTGAGTGCTTTAGGACCATGCGGACGCCTCCGAGTGGTCGGGTAGGCTGTTCGGAGTGTTTATCCGGCTGGATTAAATAAATACAAAGTTATGTCCCTCCCACTTCTAAACCCAAAGTTGCACCCCTGGTTCAGTTACTGGCACAATTACCCTCAACACCATAAAGAATGGAACACAACGAGCAGATACATTATTAACAGCAGCTCCAGGGCTCCCACCCAGAAAAAAAATCAGCTTCCCCATGATGGCCTAAGGCAGGCTCCCCTATGCATCTCACAGACACAGCCCACCCACCCTGTCAGCACTGACAACACAAATATGTCAAGAGCATAACAGACCGTCTGTGGCAGACTATCACAAAGGTGTGATGCTACTATGAATCTAAATATGCCTCACTCTATTAACATAACTAAATAAACAGTTTTCCTCTGGTTACGTTACTACTCCACCTCCAGCTATTCAGTTAAACAATCTGTGCAGGAGAAAAAGAATACTGTTGTTAGCTCTCCTTACAACCAAGGTGCAGGAAGAGAAGAGCAACCACCCCCTCTTCTCAGCAGACACACCCTCAGCCTCCCCCATCTCACACACACCTCACACAACATGAGCATCATCTAATCTTTTTACTTAAATTTAAAAGAAGGTTCTGGATCCCAATGCTGTTCTGTCCGTATCTGACACCAATCTATTGCAGTGCAATACGCAGGCTGCTCTATTTTACCAACAGACAGAATATCATACCAGTTTTGCGAAGCAGACTGGATAATATAGTACGTCCAGAGAGAGACGTGAACTGTCTTCAACACCTACAAGGGATCACTTGACCCAACCTCTATTTAAACGTGTCCCCAGAGTTGGAGTGACAACAGAGAAAGAGAGAGAGAAATATGTCAAGACCTCCCGAAGAGGAGGGACAGATACTCTTAGCAGTAGAGAGACAAGAGAACAGTGGCTAAAGATGAGGGACAGATACTCTTAGCAGTAGAGAGACAAGAGAACAGTGGCTAAAGAGGAGGGACAGATACTCTTAGCAGTAGAGAGACAAGAGAACAGTGGCTAAAGATGAGGGACAGATACTCTTAGCAGTAGAGAGACAAGAGAACAGTGGCTAAAGATGAGGGACAGATACTCTTAGCAGTAGAGAGACAAGAGAACAGTGGCTAAAGATGAGGGACAGATACTCTTAGCAGTAGAGAGACAAGAGAACAGTGGCTAAAGAGGAGGGACAGATACTCTTAGCAGTAGAGAGACAAGAGAACAGTGGCTAAAGATGAGGGACAGATACTCTTTGCAGTAGAGAGACAAGAGAACAGTGGCTAAAGAGGAGGGACAGATACTCTTAGCAGTAGAGAGACAAGAGAACAGTGGCTAAAGATGAGGGACAGATACTCTTTGCAGTAGAGAGACAAGAGAACAGTGGCTAAAGATGAGGGACAGATACTCTTAGCAGTAGAGAGACAAGAGAACAGTGGCTAAAGAGGAGGGACAGATACTCTTAGCAGTAGAGAGACAAGAGAACAGTGGCTAAAGATGAGGGACAGATACTCTTAGCAGTAGAGAGACAAGAGAACAGTGGCTAAAGATGAGGGACAGATACTCTTAGCAGTAGAGAGACAAGAGAACAGTGGCTAAAGAGGAGGGGGAGTTACACTGGGGACTCTGTCTCTCAATGATGTACAATTACTAATTTTGTATACACAACTATTACACAAAAACAGAGCTCACTTGCACCCCTATGAAATGTCTCTTACAAAACAGTCAGACTGTCTGACATTACAGTACATGAGGTACTTCTGAGAAAAATAATGAGTAAGACTTCTGGTCACACCCATGTAGATAGACAGCAGGGAGCTGGCATTTGAACTGTGAAGTTGAAGGCTACTTTGGAAATCACCCAAATGTATTTATATAATCTCAGAGCATTCCCATGTTACAGTTTAATCCATACCTTCATCATGTCCACTGTTAGGGGCTGATGAGTCTGAAGGGAACATAGACTGGTATTAGGATACTAAACCACATGGTTTAAGTCTGAAAGCTGTTGTTGAGAGACTATGGGAGTGTTTGGTATTAGATGAGAAACGTATGGAGGGTGTTGGGGAGAAAGAGAATTGCTTGGCCAGATGTTTGGATCATGGAAACAAGGTTGAATTCCTTTCAATGTGAAGTGTCATCTTCCTTTTATCTCTGATATGACTTGAATAAAAGTTTCAAGTTAAAAGTTTCAATGTCACATGCACAAGAACAGCCTTTATTGGAACCTCTAACCCCACACTACTGACGATGCGCTCCCCAAATTTCACCACCACGCTCACTGTTCATTAACTCTTGGAAGTGCTTGCACAAAGGATAGTAACATCTCATCCTGTGTTCTTGGAATCAACAATGCAGTAATCAATAACAATGTAATACTAAAAATAACAAGGTAGAACAAAAACACACAAGAAATACAAAATAAGAACACGAAAAAGTAAGTAAGCATACAGGGTCGGTTCCAGTACCATATCTGAAATAATCTGTCTGTAAACAATTGTTGGAAAAATGACTTGTGTCATGCACAAAGTAGATGTCCTAACCGACTTGCCAAAACTATAGTTTGTTACCAAGAAATTTGTGGAGTGGTTTTAATGACTCCAACCTAAGTGTAAGTAAACCTCCGACTCCAACTGTAAGTATCAAAAGTAAAAGTATAAATAATTTTAAATTCCTTATATAAAGCAAACCAGATGGCATCATTTTTCTTGTTGTTTATTTAAGGATAGCCAGGGGCATGCTCTAACACGAAGACGTCATTACAAAGGAAGCATGTGTTGAGTGAGTCCACCAGATCAGAGGCAGTAGGGATGACCAGGGATGTTCTCTTGATAAGTGTGTGAATTGGGCAGTTTTCCTGTCCTGCTAAGCATTCAAAATGTAACGAGTACTTTTGCGTGTCAGGGAAAATGTACGGAGTAAAAAGTATATCATTTTCTTTAGGAATGTAGTGAAGTAAACGTAAAAGTCGGCAAAAATATAAATAATAAAGTACAGATACACTAAAAACAAATTAAGTAGTATTTTTACTTAAGTAGTGTATACCACAGGTTAGGAGTTACGTTAAAGAGTTAGGGGAAGGGTTAGCTAACATGCAAAGTTGTTAAAAAGTAGCAAGTAGTTGCAAAGTTGATAATTAGCTAAAGTTGTTCATGACAAGATTCAAACACGCAACCTTTGGGTTGCTAGACATTTGCGTTATATGCCCGGCTCCTCTGATCTGGGTCAGGTCCCGATTGGTGGCCTCATGGCCTCTGGTCTGTGTGAAATACCAACCAGACCCGAAATTTGACATTTGTTTAGTTCCTAAACTAGAGGTCTTCTGGGAGCTGGAAATTAGACCGAACCAAAATGGACACGCTAACTTTCCACCCCAACCTAACAGAATCTGCCCATTTTTGAAAATCAATACCCTACCCAATTTGGATCCGAGGTGGACCAGATTCGACCCGAAACATGTACAAGATGAGAGAGGGTCCAAGTAGGGTTGGGTGTATATCTAACCCAAAATGATCTAAAAGATTAAAAGTGCAGCTTTATTGCTGTGTATGCCAGCAAAATTGATTTGACTTGATGTTTGAAGTTTTCTATCACTATAGGTGAATGTGTATTCTGAAATGTTTTCCTTTTTTTGAGGATGATGATTGTAGAAAAGGCTCTAATTTTTCTTAAACTTTAGTTAAATGTGCCTTTACTTGCACCTTTTTGTTAACTGTCCCTTTAATTGCATGCGCCTCTGAGCCACAAATATGTGTAGAGATCGATTCGTATCAGTCCTCAAATGGCGCCGCTGACGTTATACAGCATTTTGGGCACAAGAGCTCTCTATACATCTCTACGCGGCACACCTGCAACCAATTTGGTCTTTTAGTTCTGTGCCATACAATCCAAGCAGTTTTAAAGAACCTCTCTACCTTTATCTGTGCGTCCAATTCTCGAACGTAAGTAATCCGAAATATTGTTTACAGTTGACTTCCTTTTTCATGCATGTATAGACTGTCATTTTACGATGCGCTGTATGATGTTGAGTTACATCTTGATACGATTGGAAGGATCTTATTTATATATTTGTATATTTGCTTTGGAGAGAATTATAATTATAGTTCGAATACTTTAAGATTGTTACTATGTGTATGAGAAGGAATATTATGTTGTAAAATGTGCTGAAGCGAACGTTTTTTATTTTTAGCACATAAATTAATGGAATTAAATGGACGATTTCAAAGGGCGAAAATAAATGGGAGCTCAAACTCAAACGCAACAAGTCTTTCTCCCTATACGTGTCCTCCAACCGGGACAGCTGCACGCGTATCAGCTCCTACTTCATCCAGTGCATTCAGAATAGGCAACCTGCCATAACCAGGTTATGTGATGATCGCGTGACAGACAGCAGTGCATAATTCCAATAATGTGTCGGTAACTCTGCATTAATAACTTAACTTATTTTTCAACAAAAGCCACGGGACAGAACTAGCGTATGACGAGTGAGTCATTCTGCTTTATGGTGACAAATATCACACTTGGCTCGAGTCATTCAACATTTGTCTTAACTATCTTATTTAAAAACGAACATAACAATATTCTGCAACAAATATAGGACGAATGAAAGTGAAATTAAAATGAGCAATAACAATATTTTCATCCTTCTCTCCTGCAACAAGTACACTACATGAACAAAAGTATGTGGACACCTGCTCCTCGAACATCTAATTCCAAATGCATGGGCATTGATATGGAGTTGGTCCCCCCCCTTGCTGCTATAACAGCCTCCACTCTTCTGGGAAGGCTTTCCGTTTGGCGGTTAGGTCTGGTTCACAGTCATTGGTTAGGCCTGGTTCAGTCAGTGGTCAAATTCATCCCAAAGGTGTTCGATGGGGTAAATGCCAGGATTTGTGCAGGCCAGTCAAGTTCTTCCACGCTGAACTCGACAAACCATTTATGTATGGACCTCGCTTTGTGCACAGGGTCATTGTCACGCTGAAACAGGAAAGGGACTACCCCAAACTGTTGCCACAAAGTTGGAAGCACAAAATTGTCTAGAATGTATGCTGTAGGGATAAAATGTCTCTTCACTAGAACTAAGAGGCCTGGCTCGAACCATGAGAAACCGCCCCAGACCATTATTCCTCTTCCACCAAACTTTACATTTGGCACTATGCATTTGGGCAGATGGCGTTCTCCTGGCATCCGCCGAACCCAGATTACTCCGGATTGTCAGATAGTGAAGTGTGATTCAACACTCTAGAGAACACGTTTCCAGAGTCCAATGGTGGCAAGCTTTACTCCACTCCAGCTGAAGTTTGGCATTGCACATGGTGATCTTCGGCTTGTGTGCGTCTGCTCAGCCATGGAAAGTAATTTCATGAAGATCCCAACGAACAGTACTTGTGCTGTTGCTTCCAGTGGCAGTTTGGAACTTGGTGGTGAGTGTTGCAACTGAGGACAGCCAATTTTAAATGTATTATTTTTTTACGCTCTTCAGCACTCGGCAGAAACTTTCTGTGCGCTTGTGCAGCCTACCACTTCGCGGTTGAGCTGTTGTTGCTCCTAGACCTTCCACTTCGCAATAACAGTACTTAGTTGACCGGGGCAGCAGGGCTTCCAACTGACTTGTTGGAAAGTTGCCATCCTATGACAGTGCTGCGTTGAAAGTCACCTAAGCTCTTCAGTACGGGTCATTCTACTGCCAATGTTTGTCTATGGAGATTGCATGGCGGTGTGTGCGATTCTATACATCTGTCAGCAACTGGTGTGGCTGAAGTAGTCAAATAAACTAAATGGCCTTCAAATTAGTGGATCTCCCTGGCATATTACAACATTTATGCAGCAGCATACAAGACATTTTTGGACTCACCGTTGTGCTGTGGTCACTTGAACAGGAAGGTGGTGCTGCAGCCCTTGTGGGAAAACTGTCATCAAAGTCTGGCATTCTCTAGATGAAGTCATGCTGGATTGACAGCATGGCCAATGTATTCAACTTCTGGCCCATGGAGTTGCGTGTGAATGTTTATCCTTTTAAGCTTAGGAAAAGAGACCCTTCGGACAGATGTTTAAAACCCTTAAACCCAGACTTTAACCATACACCCTCTCCACCAAATGACAGGGAGGGAAGCAACACATTCATTTAGACACTGATTCCTTCCTAACCACTCATGGTTGAATTTCCCACTTCTGAATATGAATGGCCGATGAACACCAATACATTGTATCTTTGATTTGTCTTCTTATGAAAAGAATTGTCAAAATGATTCATGATGACGGCTTATCTAGCTTGCTAGCCTGCTACCTAACATTTTGAAAGTATGATGGTGACATGATTTGTCATATCAAAGCTAGAAATGTGACCTGATATTTCTTATATCCTTAGATTACGGCAGGTAGCTGTAGCCATCGTGGTTTGTGTTGGAGCCAGCAACCAGATTTATTTTGAACAAATGCAACGGAACATAACTAGTTTGAGTCAATCAGCTTTATGCTGACGCATATCACACTTTACTTGACTCTATTTTTTTAGATGTGAAAAATAATCTTTCATACGCTCACTATGAAAATTCAATGTGTGAAATGTGCCTTTATGTTGGTCATAAATTACCAACATAAAGGCCAAGGGGTGGTAGGTAGCCTAGTGGTTAGTGTTGGACCAGTAACCGAAAATTTGGAGAATCGAATCCCCGAGCTGACAAGGTAAAAATCTGTCATTCTGCCCCTGAACAAGGCAGATAAATACTTCATGACTGGGGGGAAAAATGGCTCAGTACTCTTGATGACATTGATGAATGGCAGCAAAGGTTTGCATAATGTTTACACAATGTTTATTTGCTTTACGCCACAGTAGCATCCAAACATGAGTGGGGCGATACATCCAAGTAAGTCAACAATGTGTTTTTGAGTTTTAGTCATATAGAAATTGTTAACAAGACCATGAGTGTGTGTTTGCACATGCATGAGCCCTTTTTTTTTCTTTTTTTCTTAGTCTGCCTGGCTCTGTGTCTGGCTGGCTGGTCTGTATCTGGTGCTTCTGTCGAAGGTGAGCTGTTCTCATGCCTGCCATGCATGTGTCCATCAAGTTGATCTCACCATTTCATTTGTGCATTTTTAATTCCCTAAACATCATTTGTATATCAAAGTACAGTGAGGATGTAGAGTAATGTTTTGACCCAGTCTGATCTTAAACTAAGTGTAGTAACTTTGATATTTAATGTTGTACTCTGTTTAACTAGCCCTCTTCCTGTTGTCTTCATCTCTCAGGGGAGAAGACCTCCCCTGTCTGTTACCTCTGTAACCATGATAACTGCCCAACCGTTGAGTATGTTTATGACCATTTGACGACTAATTTGACTCTGTGGTCGCGAGGTAAAATGGTTGACCTCCCTCCCTGCCCCACCCACTCCCCTCTGTCATCTGGAGGATGCTTGGTGTGTGTTGACAACCAGAAGATCTACGCTGTGTGTGACTCAGAGATCATCAAGCCAGTCTTTGAGGGCCAAGGCAACTCCATGCCTATTATCAAAGCCAGTGAGTTTCTGTGAGGGCCCATGAAAGTACAACCTGGGAAGAGGATAGTCAATAGAGGGAACAAACAAAGCAGTTTACAGGAAATGGTCATAGGTGTCAATTTATTAATGCTAAGGTGCTATTGGAAGTTGTAGTTTATTATACAGTATGGTATATTGCTTTATTGTGTCTCAAACCAGTCACTGATATAAGCATTTCCCAGCTGATCCAGCCCTCTGTTGTAGGGACTCATTCCTGCACTGTCATTACAGATTGCCCCAGCATTGTTTCAACTAATAATACCTGTACTGTCATTACAGATTGCAAAAGCATTGTTTCATCTGATTGGACGGGTGAGTGCCATTCAATATTCAAACTGTATTTCACTTTGTTGTTCATCAAGGAATTTCTACAAATCTATTCTGAAGATCAACAATCTGTAGTAGAGTATAACAGTCTTAGATGATGATTAGTGTTCTTTGTGTTCAAATGCTCCCCTGTCCTCCTCTCCCACAAACAGATCCAAATGTCCCCACTTCTACCCCTGGTGGTACTGGGAGGTTATCTAAGGAAGAAGAGATCACTATTGGCATTTTAGCTGCTACCCTCTCCTTCCTTGCCATCCTCGTCATTGTTGCTTGGCGCTACAAGGACCAGATTAAGTAAGCAGGCGGTTTACGGGCTAAAATACATATCCCCCTCTATCGGTGAATACAGGTTTAACACTCATGTGGTATACATGCTTTTATACAGTCACTAAGCCTGGGCACCTAACCTGACTCATCATTGAACTATATTGTTGCCTTCTGTGTTTTTAAAGACCTGTGAGAGAATTACACATCATCAATGTGCTCTCTTTTGGCAGATTTATTTGACTGCTTGTCTTTTCAGGTGTCTTCCAGTGGCCCTTCCAGCAGTCAAATCAGGGGAACCCAGGTACTATTCAAATTAACTGAAGAAAGAGTTTGATACCATCAGCCGAGGAATAGTTGGACCTGCAGGGAATAGGGGTGTGCCAAGATTTGAATCTCATTTACATTTACCCTGTTTAGAAATGTATTGGATATGTCCTATTTAAACCTATGGTGTGTATTTAATCTGCAACTGGAGGGGACGGTGTTCTCTTAGGTTCAGATGACCTTCAGCTCTATCAGCCAGGTGGCTGTGTAGCTGTAACACTGTCTCCCCATCACGTCAGGTTGTTAGTTTGATAGCTTTAACTCTGCACATTTACAACAGGCAAGTTTAAAAACACTGCTTCAAACTAATCATGGTCTAGATTGAAGACCATTAATAGTCAGTTGAATCAGTTGTGTTATAGATTGTTTACCTAGGCAGCCCATATATTTATCCCAGATTGTGAATACAATAAGGCATTATGTCATACTGGAGTCAGGGAGGTAAACAGGAAAGCTCTTGTTCTGTTTTGGTATTTACTGTTCATATCCATAGTGACCCACTTGAAACAAATAGACATTTCTGTATTTAGGTTTGGTGTAATTGACCTGATTTGTAAATCGACCTGTACAGTTGCTCTGTGTTTGGCTGAGAGACTGCTGTGGGAACAACCATGAGACAGAAAACTGGATTAAAAGTTGAAATGCTTTCAGTGTGTATCCAGATATGTATTTTAGTCAATAGGAATGGAACTCCTAAAGCCTGTTTCCTGTCCCTTTCACCCTTCTTCTCTGGGTATGGCCTCACCAGTTTTATAAACAGATGTGATTGTACTGCTATTTATGTGCTGTGTAAATAAACATGCCCAGCCAGCGATCCCAGGTCTTTGGTGTTTATTCTGAAAATAGACAAGGAAAGAGCACATAAGATGAGCATCACTTGCACCAGGATATTGATGGTTGTAGAATCCCTTGCATGTAAATAGTAGACTGGGCTTTTTCTAATCAAATAGAACAATGACAAAAATAGGACGGAATAGATTATGCATCAACTGACAATACACAAGGAAATAACTTCAATTAATTTTGACATGACTGCATAATCTAGTCTGCTTTGGTAACAAAACAGATGGCACTGTGATAGACTGCGTCCAATTTGTTGAGTAGAGTGTTGGAGGCTATTTTATAGATGACATCACCGAAGTCGAGGATCGGTAGGATGGTCAGTTTTACGAGAATGTGTTTGGCAGCATGAGTGAAGGATGCTTTGTTGTGATAAAGGAAGCCGATTCTAGATTTAATTTTGTATTGGAGATACTTAATATGAGTGGAAGGAGAGTTTACAGTCTAACCAGACACCCAGGTATTTGTAGTTGTCCACGTATTCTAAGTCAGAGCCGTCCAGAGTAGTGATGCTGGACGGGCGAGCATGCATTTAGTTTTACTTGCATTTAAGAGCAGTTGGAGGCCACGGAAGGATGTATGTATGGCATTGAAGCTCGTCTGGAGGTTTCTTAACACAGTGTTCAAGGAGGGGCCAGAAGTATACAGAATGGTGTCGTCTGCGTAGAGGTGGATCAGAGAATCACCAGCAGCAAGAGCAACATCATTGACGTATACAGAAAAGAGAGTCGGCCCGAGAATTGCTGTTTTCAATTGAGATCTCAGCGATCACTGCCTCAATGCCTGCATCCGTAATGGGTCTGCGACCAAACGACCACCCCCTCATCACTGTCAAACGCTCCCTGAAACACTTTGACGAGCAGGCCTTTCTAATCGACCTGGCCGGAGTATCCTGGAATGACATGTAATAATGACATCCCGTCAGTAGATGATGCCTGGCTATTCTTTAAATTTCAATTTAAAAAGGGGGCGGTGATGCAATCTACTGCAAAGATAGCCTGCAGAGTTCTGTATTACTATCGAAGTCTGTACCCAAACAATTTGAGCTTCTACTTCTAAAAATTCATCTTTCCAGAAACAAGTCTCACTGTTGCCGCTTGCTATAGACCTCCCTCTGCCCCCAGCTGTGCCCTCGATACCATATGTGAATCTATCTTCTGAGCTCATGCTACTAGGTGACCTAAACTGGGACATGCTTTAACACCCCGGCCATCTCACAAACTAAGCTTGATGCCCTCAATCTCACACAAATTATCAATGAACCTACCAGGTACAACCCCAAATCAGTAAACACGGGCACGCTCATAGATGTATTTGGAGGGTGAATTAGTTAGGATGACATCTATGAGCGTGCCCGTGTTTACTTATTATTGATAATTTGTGTGAGATTGAGATGTGAGATGGCCGGGGTGTTAAGCATGTCCCAGTTTAGGTCACCTAGTAGCATGAGCTCAGAAGATAGATGGGGGGGCAATCAATTCACATATGGTATCGAGGGCACAGCTGGGGGCAGAGGGAGGTCTATAGCAAGCGGCAACAGTGAGAGACTTGTTTCTGGAAAGATGAATTTTTAGAAGTAGAAGCTCAAATTGTTTGGGTACAGACTTCGATAGCCTGCAGAGTTCTGTATTACTATCTTTGCAGTAGATTGCAACACCGCCCCCTTTGGCAGTTTTATCTTGGCAGAAAACGTTATAGTTAGGAATGGAAATTTCAAGGTTTTTGGTGGTTTTCCTAAGCCAGGATTCAGACACGGCTAAGACATCTGGGTTGGCAGAGTGTGCTAAAGCAGTGAGTAAAACAAACTTAGGGAGTAGGCTTCTAATGTTAACATGCATGAAACGAAGGCTTTTACTGGCGCCCTGTGCTCTTCACAGATGAAAGCAGGTTCACACTGAGCACATGACAGACGTGACAGAGTCTGGAGACGCCGTGGAGAACGTTCTGCTGCCTGCAACATCCTCCAGCATGACCGGTTTGGCAGTGGGTCAGTCATGGTGTGGGGTGGCATTTCTTTGGGGGGGGCTGCACAGCCCTCCATGTGCTCACCAGAGGTAGCCTGACTGCCATTAGGTACCGAGATGAGATCGTCAGACCCCTTGTGAGACCATATGCTGGTGCGGTTGGCCCTG
Source organism: Oncorhynchus tshawytscha (assembly GCF_018296145.1). Taxonomy (NCBI): domain Eukaryota; kingdom Metazoa; phylum Chordata; class Actinopteri; order Salmoniformes; family Salmonidae; genus Oncorhynchus; species Oncorhynchus tshawytscha. The sequence goes on from NC_056431.1 coordinate 1,187,890, forward strand.
GGTTCCTCCTAATGCAAAACAATGCTAGACCTCATGTGGCTGGAGTGTGTCAGCAGTTCCTGCAAGAGGAAGGCATTGATGCTATGGACTGGCCCGCCCGTTCCCCAGACCTGAATCCAATTGAGCACATCTGGGACATCATGTCTCGCTCCATCCACCAACACCACGTAGCACCACAGACTGTCCAGGAGTTGGCAGATGCTTTAGTCCAGGTCTGGGAGGAGATCCCTCAGGAGACCATCCGCCACCTCATCAGGAGCATGCCCAGGCGTTGTAGGGAGGTCATACAGGCACGTGGAGGCCACACACACTACTGAGCCTCATTTAGACTTGTTTTAAGGACATTACATCAAAGCTGGATCAGCCTGTAGTGTGGTTTTCCACTTTAATTTTGAGTGTGACTCCAAATCCAGACCTCCATGGGTTGATAAATTTGATTTCCATTGATAATTTTTGTGATTTTGTTGTCAGCACATTCAACTCTGTAAAGAAAAAAGTATTTAATAAGAATATTTCATTAATTCAGATCTAGGATGTGTTATTTTAGTGTTCCCTTTATTTTTTTGAGCAGTGTATATATTTACCAACCAAATATATGGGGGATTGGAAATGATGCAGACAATTACATTGATGGAACCAATACTCTTTCCACAATATTAAGCTGATCCACCCCTTAAAAAAATAAAGACAAAATAAATGTATCAAAGAAATCACTTAGTTTTAGCTCGGTCCGTCTTCTCTCTTTTGCTTGATGTCATTCTCTCCCCCTTCTCTCTCACAGTGTGCCTTCATGCTCCTTTTATTTAGCCTCCACGGCTGGTTGGCACTTTCCTCTAATTACCTCCACTGAGAGCTGTCCGTGTCGGGGTGCCTGTCACCAGAATTTTCAATCCCAATGATAATAACTAACAATAAATAGCTTTGACCAATCCCCGAGGTTTATAAGACCCTGGGTATAATAATAATTAGGCAAAGACTCAGCTTATGCAAAAGGTTAGTCCATTATACAAACACAGTCTTTATAACACACACAAACAGGTTCAAATCTTAAACTAGACAGACAGTCAGTGTTTTTCCACTACACAGATACATTGTTTAATCTGCAACATGTTTCATAATCTTCTGCCAGCCTAACAGTTTCTCCCCTCCACGGGTAGAGACAGAATGTCCTGTAAGGAACACAGAAGTCCAGCTTGTCTGTCGATAGCTCCTCTTATCATTTGTTTCCCACTTGCACCCTGCTTACATACTAAAAAGGAACAAAAGGTCCTTGTTCTAATTCTGACTAAAACTACACGCATCATCAGGTTATAGTTTTATGATTCTAATCAATTTCATACAATTATATGGTTTCAGAGTGGAATTATTTAATCGTTATCTTTAAACAAATAAATTATTTTATCAGTGCCCAGCTCCCGTATTCCCGGCAGACGGAGCCAACGCCGCCTCACGTACCTCCCCTTTATTACCACCCCCCAGGGTAGACCTCCTGGGATACCACAGTGTCCTTTAGTAATGGTTTCTTTGCAGCAATTTGACCATGAAGGCCTGATTCACACAGTCTCATCTGAACAGTTGATGTTGAGATGTGTCTGTTACTTGAACTCTGAATCATTTATTTGGGCTGCAATTTCTGAGGCTGGTAACTCTAATGAACTTATCCTCTACAACAGAGGTAACTCTGGGCCTTCCTTTCCTGTGGCGGTCCTCATGAGAGCTACTTTCATCTTAGCACTTGATGGTTTTTGCAACTGCACTTGAAGAAACTTTCAAAGTTCTTGAAATTTTCTGGATAGACTGACCTTCATGTCTGAAAGTAATGGACTGTGTCTCTTTGCTTATTTGAGCTCTTCTTGTCATAATATGGACTTGGTCATTTACCAAAAAGGCTATCTTCTGTATACCACCCCTACCTTTTCACAACACAACAGATAGGCTCAAAAGCATTAAGCAAATAAAGAATAGAAATTGAAGAATATAAAATATGTATTTGTTTAACGCTTTTGGTTACCACATGATTCCATGTTTGTTATTTCAGAGTTTTGATGTCTTCACTATTATTCTACAATGTAGAAAATAGTAAAGAAAAACCCTGGAATGAGTAGGTCTGTCCAAACTGGTACTGTAGGCCAACAGTAATAGTGTTATATAGGCCAATAGTAATACTGTTATATAGGCCAACAGTAATAGTGTTATATAGGCCAACAGTAATAGTGTTATATAGACCAATAGTAATAGTGTTATATAGACCAACAGTAATAGTGTTATATAGGCCAATAGTAATAGTGTTATATAGACCAACAGTAATAGTGTTATATAGACCAACAGTAATAGTGTTATATAGACCAATAGTAATAGTGTTATATAGGCCAACAGTAATAGTGTTATATAGGCCAACAGTAATAGTGTTATATAGACCAATAGTAATAGTGTTATATAGACCAACAGTAATAGTGTTATATAGGCCAATAGTAATAGTGTTATATAGACCAACAGTAATAGTGTTATATAGACCAACAGTAATAGTGTTATATAGGCCAATAGTAATAGTGTTATATAGGCCAACAGTAATAGTGTTATATAGACCAACAGTAATAGTGTTATATAGACCAACAGTAATAGTGTTATATAGGCCAATAGTAATACTGTTATATAGACCAACAGTAATAGTGTTATATAGGCCAACAGTAATAGTGTTATATAGACCAACAGTAATAGTGTTATATAGGCCAACAGTAATAGTGTTATATAGACCAACAGTAATAGTGTTATATAGACCAACAGTAATAGTGTTATATAGACCAACAGTAATAGTGTTATATAGACCAACAGTAATAGTGTTACCAACTGTAAGTGTGCTGTTTAAAAAGTGTTTACCATTATGTCATGTGTAGTGCACTGTCCCAATCATCCTATGTAGCCTTTTTTACTCATATTCCACTGTCTTGCAATGTTGAAGTTTGGGAGAATTATGGAAAAGCAGAGTAGCATTAATCCATCATGCAATCATGTTTTATCTTGTAATGCATCATGTTTTATATTGTAATGCATCATGTTTTATCTTGTAATGCATCATGTTTTATCTTGTAATGCATCATGTTTTATCTTGTAATGCATCATGTTTTATATTGTAATGCATCATGTTTTATCTTGTAATGCATCATGTTTTATATTGTAATGCATCATGTTTTATATTGTAATGCATCATGTTTTATATTGTAATGCATCATGTTTTATATTGTAATGCATCATGTTTTATCTTGTAATGCATCATGTTTTATCTTGTAATGCATCATGTTTTATCTTGTAATGCATCATGTTTTATATTGTAATGCATCATGTTTTATCTTGTAATGCATCATGTTTTATATTGTAATGCATCATGTTTTATGCCTAGTTTAAATGTTGTTTTTTATAGTTTATTTTAATGTCTAGGCTTATTATTAATATGGACTGACGGAATACGGCAAATTAATCCACTCATGCTCTGATATCGCAGTTTTTTTAATGATTCATACTTGATGTATGTTTGTTTGTCTACCTCACAGGGAAATCCCCTCGAGAAAGACAGAAAGTGGCGTGTGTCACGAACCCGGCTTGAAGCCCGTAACAAAAAAGGAGACAGTGGAGATAAGGAATAAAAAATAGATTTTATTAACTGAAGTTATCTATATACAATTAACAATGGTATATGTAGTCAGTAGTGTGAGTGGTTGCGTGCATAGATGTGATAATGAGAGATGTTGAAAGGTGCCAAAGCAAACTGAATACAGCCACAAAAATGCCACAACCAAAACAGTGTGTCTGCATGGAGAGAGTCTCCTCCATGAATGGGTAAAGGTGTATTTATTCCGGGACACACCCGGGCCCAGGAGTGTCCCATTTTGCTGACGACCCTCCCCGCTCCACCCAACAACATCCTATTAAGGAAAACAAGAGCAAAGAGAGAGAATGACAGACAGAGTGGGAGGGTCATCACGTGTGTGAGTTTATGCAACAGGTGTATACACGTGTGCAGTGTTTCGTATCAGTATTATTAATTTGATGTAGCAGTGTTTTTGCAAAACAATGGAGCAGTATATCCTACTTGTCAAATCCTTTCACTGAAAACCAGTTTTCCCACCCCTTAATTTGACATAGCCTGTAGTACAATAAATCTGGGGTATCTGTTATACACTCCTGTAATAAAACATACATGTTTTAAATGTCTGTCTGTCTCTCTGATTCTACAATCCATGCTATGTGTCCGAAGTTAAAACTGAGTTCCCTTTCTTTCACAGTGGTGTTACAGCTAGCTAGCTGTGTCAGAGCCCAGACCGTTGGCTGTAACAACACTGAACATTAACTCTCAGAGCCCCTGCCAGGATCGCCCTCAACCTGTGTAACACAGTGGTTGGATGCAAATGTGAGTGATGTTTATCTGTATAGCTGAGATCAACATTGTCTGAATGACACTCCAGTACATGCTGTGCAGTACTACTTTCATGTTGGACCTGGTGATGAGGCAACTGGTAGATGTGTCACTATTCTTTCACAACAGTGGTCACCAGCCCTGGTCCTGGAGAACTACAGGATATGCAGGCTTTAGTTCCAGCCCTGCACTAACACACCTGATTCAATTAATCACGGTCTTGACGAACAGCTGAGTATTTGAATCAGGTACATTTCTGTAACTATCCTGGACCAGGGTCAGTGACCAGTGAGTTATGCAAAGCTGTGTCAACACAGAGGAACACCATTTTGTGATTTATATTTTATTTAGGGCACTGTTCTCACTAACAGCAAAGAGATTGACAAAGATCGTGTTGTGGTTCAGACCAGTCAATCTATCATATGCTGCATGGACAGACTGAAGTACTGGAATACACACATAATACAACGGTGTGTAGAATATGTTTACCCTCCACTACAACCCTGTTGTTACTGTATGGTTACTGTTTGTGTTGGGACAACATGAAAATTAAGATCATGATTATGGATTACATTTGCATACTCATGATGTAGCTGCTTTATAAAGGCAAGCTCACATCATGCAACACCTGTGTGTAGAACTCACTATTTGGGTAATGCACAGTAGCCATGTTGTGCCAATACTCACCACATATTAACACTGGCTATCAATGTCATGAGCACATAGAAAATACAGTAGCAGCTGGATTCATGACCATTTTAGGCCAGAGAGTGCAGACATGCCCAGACATGTTCAGGATGCCTCGTGACTATTTCCTCTCTCTGCCTTCTGTTAACCAGTTTTTTCTCCATCTCTTATAGCTGTCATTTCGTAAAGCAGAGTGTCTTAGTGAGTGTGAGTCCATATTACAGTGTTATTGTCAAATCACCAGTAGCAAAGTAGAGACTTGGTCTTTCTAAGAACAATGCAGTGAAACCATGCTGAGATGTTCTCACCAGTAATGAGAATCCAGATTAGACACCTACATTATCTCACCCCCTTCATATTCACACTGCTTTTGTTGATGAATCGATACAGGAGACCAAGTTGAAACACTGGACAGGGTGGATCAGGTATAGTAAAGGCAGTTTATTTTAACAGTGTAGAGATATCTGGCAAAGTGTGCACGGACTCTCGTTCGTCTGGCTCATAGGGAACCTTCAGAAAAAAGCCCCGATACATTGTGTACAGTCATTTTATTCATGGGTATGACGTAGGTAGATTCTGGTAGATCAGGCCTCTGGTAGGTTGCTGGTAGTTGATTGGCAGTTCCCTCCAGACTGGTGTTGGCGTCCCATTGGCAGTTGGAAGAGTTCTTTGTCTTTGGAACCCATCCCCAGGAGAGGGAATGAGTGTGTGTATGTGTGTGCATTCCTGTCTTGTCAAGTCTGTGTGTCCTCGCAGTGAGTGTGTGTAATGTGTGTGCGTTCTTATCTTGGTGTCCTCGCAATGAGTGTGTGTATGTGTGTGCGTTCTTGTCTTGGCAAGATGTTGTGGCCGAACTGACGGCTGGCACCTGTGGCTAGGATGTATCCTGTTTTGACAGTGTTGTGGATGATTTAAGTGAGTGTGTGTGTGAGAGATATTCTGTGTGTGCCCTAACATGTTTTACTGTGAAAATACGTTGCTATGTGTTGTCAATACGTTGCTATGTGTTGTCAATACGTTGCTATGTGTTGTCTCCGTTATAGCAATGCAATAGCAGTAAGCTGGTCATTTGCATAGGAAATAGCACTTCATTACACTTTGTAGTTGTGGAAGTACCTAAATACTCACCCCCCACACAGAATGCTCAGAGACACAATGAGCCAGTCTGCAACCTTAAATGGCCCATTTAGTGAGCTAACTTATGAGACTTCATTATACTGAATGTCTAGCTCTTTCAGAACAGTTCATCTGATTTCCTCTGTGTATCTGTTTACAGTAGTAGTAGTGGCAGTAGTAGTGGTGGTAGTGGTAGTAATAGTAGTAGAATCTATTAGTTACTCAACTGTAAACAAAGTGAATGTACATTTGAATGTAATTCGACTAATATGCTTTCAAGTTAGTTACTAATGTTCTTACTGTATTGTTCTATGTAATTACACCAATAACCTGAAACCCCATGTAATTACATGACATACAGTGCCTTGCGAAAGTATTCGCCCCCCTTGAACTTTGCGACCTTTTGCCACATTTCAGGCTTCAAACATAAAGATATAAAACTGTATTTTTTTGTGAAGAATCAACAACAAGTGGGACACAATCATGAAGTGGAACGACATTTATTGGATATTTCAAACTTTTTAACAAATCAAAAACTGAAGAATTGGGCGTGCAAAATTATTCAGCCCCTTTACTTTCAGTGCAGCAAACTCTCTCCAGAAGTTCAGTGAGGATCTCTGAATGATCCAATGTTGACCTAAATGACTAATGATGATACATACAATCCACCTGTGTGTAATCAAGTCTCCGTATAAATGCACCTGCACTGTGATAGTCTCAGAGGTCCGTTAAAAGCGCAGAGAGCATCATGAAGAACAAGGAACACACCAGGCAGGTCCGAGATACTGTTGTGAAGAAGTTTAAAGCCGGATTTGGATACAAAAAGATTTCCCAAGCTTTAAACATCCCAAGGAGCACTGTGCAAGCGATAATATTGAAATGGAAGGAGTATCAGACCACTGCAAATCTACCAAGACCTGGCCGTCCCTCTAAACTTTCAGCTCATACAAGGAGAAGACTGATCAGAGATGCAGCCAAGAGGCCCATGATCACTCTGGATGAACTGCAGAGATCTACAGCTGAGGTGGGAGACTCTGTCCATAGGACAACAATCAGTCGTATATTGCACAAATCTGGCCTTTATGGAAGAGTGGCAAGAAGAAAGCCATTTCTTAAAGATATCCATAAAAAGTGTCGTTTAAAGTTTGCCACAAGCCACCTGGGAGAGACACCAAACATGTGGAAGAAGGTGCTCTGGTCAGATGAAACCAAAATTGAACTTTTTGGCAACAATGCAAAACGTTATGTTTGGCGTAAAAGCCACACAACATCACCCTGAACACACCATCCCCACTGTCAAACATGGTGGTGGCAGCATCATGGTTTGGGCCTGCTTTTCTTCAGCAGGGACAGGGAAGATGGTTAAAATTGATGGGAAGATGGATGGAGCCAAATACAGGACCATTCTGGAAGAAAACCTGATGGAGTCTGCAAAAGACCTGAGACTGGGACGGAGATTTGTCTTCCAACAAGACAATGATCCAAAACATAAAGCAAAATCTACAATGGAATGGTTCAAAAATTAACATATCCAAGTGTTAGAATGGCCAAGTCAAAGTCCAGACCTGAATCCAATCGAGAATCTGTGGAAAGAACTGAAAACTGCTGTTCACAAATGCTCTCCATCCAACCTCACTGAGCTCGTGCTGTTTTGCAAGGAGGAATGGGAAAAAATGTCAGTCTCTCAATGTGCAAAACTGATAGAGACATACCCCAAGCGACTTACAGCTGTAATCGCAGCAAAAGGTGGCGCTACAAAGTATTAACTTAAGGGGGCTGAATAATTTTGCACGCCCAATTTTTCAGTTTTTGATTTGTTAAAAAAGTTTGAAATATCCAATAAATGTCGTTCCACTTCATGATTGTGACCCACTTGTTGTTGATTCTTCACAAAAAAATACAGTTTTATATATTTATGTTTGAAGCCTGAAATGTGGCAAAAGGTCGCAAAGTTCAAGGGGGCCGAATACTTTCGCAAGGCACTGTATGTGCAACTGTGTGTGTGTGAGGCAGTCTCAAGGCCTGCTGGGTTTTTCTACCAACTTGAACAATGTGTCTTTGAACTTTTCTAGGTAACTGTATTGTGAACCCATGGAACCAGGTGATGACTCACAGTAATTTAAGAGATCTTGGTATTGTTGCTATGGCTCCAGTAATCTGCCACTTCCTGTTAACTACGGTATACTATAACTTCCTGAATACATGCCTTTGTTATCTAATGTCTGCTTGATTCAGAGGGTTTATTGACTCTCTTGGCAGCAGTAGTAGCAGGCATACACTTTGATAGGCCTGGATTGAGTGGATCTTTATTACAATGGCAGCACTTAGTTAACTACCAGCACTGAATAAACTAAATGATACTATAGTAACACTAATTATAAACTGGTTTATTTAACACCTTCCATACAATAACATTGCAAGATTTGATATTCCAAAACATAGTGGTAAATACAATGCATAAGATTAGAGAAAATAAAATGTGGCTGTGTGTTTGATGCTGATCTGCCCTTCCTTCCTCTCCTCTTCAACAGAGCACAAGAGATGTTTTGGTGATTGGTGTGTATCAGGGATAACATTTGGGCTTGCCTTTGGGATATCAGCTGCTGTAGTCATCGTCATCATGGTTCTTTTTTATTCGCTACAATATCCATATTTACTGCATCTTCATTAGAGGGGATGTACTGTAACTGTTGATGAGTTTGGATTTCTAAACTTTTAATATTTTTAATCAGCAGTGATGCTAGAGACATGAGGAGTGCCATAGTCTGGTTTCTACACCAGAAGTTAATGGGTATCTGTAGGAGGGATGTATATGGTAGAGGCAATTAAGCTTGGAATGTACTGAGTGAAGGAAAGACGATCACATCTTGGCAGGCACTGATAAGGGTGGAGAGATGTGGTTTAGTGAGGAAGGGGGCCGAGGTCAGATCACATTAAGGGAGAAGTAACAGTTTATTGCCAGCGTCACTTCATTTTCTGCCTAGAAATAGAGATGTAATACATCACCCAAATTGGGGTATACAGTGACGTAAAAAAGTATTTGATCAAATAAATGATCAGTCTATAATTTTAATGGTAGGTTTATTTGAACAGTGAGAGACAGAATAACAACAAAAAAATCCAGAAAAACACATGTCAAAAATGTTATAAATTGATTTGCATTTTAATGAGGGAAATAAGTGTTTGACCTCCTCTCAATCAGAAAGATTTCTGGCTTTCAGGTGTCTTTTATACGGGTAACGAGCTGAGATTAGGAGCACACTCTTAAAGGGAGTGCTCCTAATCTCATTTTGTTACCTGTACAAAAGACACCTGTCCACAGAAGCAATCAATCAGATTCCAAACTCTCCACCATGGCCAAGACCAAAGAGCTCTCCAAGGATGTCAGGGACAAGATTGTAGACCTACACAAGGCTGGAATGGGCTACAAGGCCATCGCCAAGCAGCTTGGTGAGAAGGTGACAACAGTTGGTGCGATTATACGCAAACGGAAGAAACACAAAAGAACTGTCAATCTCCCTCGGCCTGGGGCTCCATGCAAGATCTCACCTCGTTGAGTTGCAATGATCATGAGAACGGTGAGGATCAACCCAGAACTACACGGGAGGATCTTGTCAATGATCTGAAGGCAGGTGGGACCATAGTCACCAAGAAAATAATTGGTAACACATTATGCCATGAAGGACTGAAATCCTGCAGCGCCCGCAAGGTCCCCTGCTCAAGAAAGCACATATACATGCTCGTCTGAAGTTTGCCAATGAACATCTGAATGATTCAGAGGACAACTGGGTGAAAGCGTTATGGTCAGATGAGACCAAAATGGAGCTCTTTGGCATCAACTCAACTCGCCGTGTTTGGAGGAGAAGGAATGCTGCCCATCCCCATCGTCAAACATGGAGGTGGAAACATTATGCTTTGGGGGTGTTTTTCTGCTAAGGGGACAGGACAACTTCACCGCATCAAAGGGACGATGGACGGGGCCATGTACCGTCAAATCTTGGGTGAGAACCTCCTTCCCTAAGCCAGGGCATTGAAAATGGGTCGTGGATGGGTATTCCGGCATGACAATGACCCAAAACACACAGCCAAGGCAACAAAGGAGTGGCTCAAGAAGAAGCACATTAAGGTCCTGGAGTGGCCTAGCCAGTCTCCAGACCTTAATCCCATAGAAAATCTGTGGAGGGAGCTGAAGGTTCGAGTTGCCAAACGTCAGCCTCAAACTTAATGACTTGGAGAAGATCTGCAAAGAGGAGTGAGACAAAATCCCTCCTGAGATGTGTGCAAACCTGGTGGCCAACTACAAGAAACGTCTGACCTCTGTGATTGCCAACAAGAGTTTTGCCACCAAGTACTAAGTCATGTTTTGCAGAGGGGTATAATATGTATTTTGTCTTATGACCCAAAGGGGTCATAAGATAGTAGCTTCCCCCATTGGGTCATAAGACAAACTACATATTTCCACCAGTGGTAGTATATACAGTGAGGGGGAAAAAGTACTTGATCCCCTGCTGATTTTGTATGTTTTGCCCACTGACAAAGAAATGATCAGTCTATAATTTTAAATTTTTTACCCCTTCTCCCCAATTTCATGGTATCCAATTGTTTTTAGTAGCTACTAGGTTTGAGCTTTAAGTGTCCGTGAGTTTTAATAGGTTCATTTAGAACCGAACACTGAAACTCAGGGTAGGAGTGTTCATTCAAGAACGTCTGTTGAAGTTGAACTGAGAAGATGGATGATGGGATTCAAGGTTGATGTTCTATTGATGTGTTGAGAAGAAGAGTTTGTGACTACAGTACCAGTCAAAAGTTTCTTTATTTTTACTATGTTATAAATTGTAGAATAATAGTAAAGACATCAAAACTATAAAATAACACATGGAATCATGTAGAAACCAAAAAAAAGTGTTAAATCAAAATATATTTTATATGAGATTCTTCAAAGTAGCCACCCTTGGCCTTGATGACAGCTGTTCCCATAGACTTTGTCACAGAAAAATAATGAGAAGCGCTACACTGTCTGTATGGTAAATTGTACATTGCTGGGAGGGGTTTCTATTTAATTAATTATTTTCTGGCTACTTGGAGTTTATATAATTTAATATATTTCTATAAGACTCATTCTATTGCTTCGTGATTGAATTTGGAAGTGGAATCAATCAATATAATACACTACTTCCCTGTGTTGAGAGTAAAGGCCACCCAGAGAGCCACTGAGGTGGACCGGGAGCTGCAGACACTGAAAAATGTGATCCTGCAGGGGTGGCCTGAAGTGAAAAAACATGTACCCTTGGAAGTAGCCATGTATTTTCACAACAGAGATGAGCTGAGTGTGCAAAATGGAGTTATCTTCAGAGGTGAGCGAGGCATTGTGCCTACTGCCCTGAGGTCAGAGATAATGCAGAGAATCCATTGCTCACAGATAGGAACAGAGAAGAGCTTGTGAATGTGTCTACTGGCCAGGCATGAACGCACAGCTGAGAACATACATGGCACAATGTAGCACCTGCACTGCATGGGATGTGATGCAGCAGGAAGAGATGCTGAGGCCACACGAAGCACCAAAGCATCCCTGGGAAAAATACGGGACTGACCTGTTCCAGTTCAACTACAGAGACTACATGGTCACAGTAGATTATCTCTCCAACTTCTGGGAAGTGAACCATTGAGAACACAGTCAAACGGTCATTAGAAAACCGAAGACACAATTTGCGCGCTATGGGATAGCTGACATCCTTTACTCAGACAATGGCCCCCAGTACTCTACAGATGAGTTCTGAAGTTTCAGCAAGGCTTGGGACTTTACACACAAAACATACTTTACAGGTATCCTGGAGACTAATGGGAAAATGGAATAGGAGGTGAAAACAGTGTTGTAACGTTGCATTGATGTGACGACTGCTGTTCATCGAATTATTAACTGTTTATAATTACGTGATTAAATGAATCAGGTAATTATTAACTCATTAACCTTGGGGAAAGTTTTGGCTTTGAGTTTCAATTTCCCAAATAAACTCAAAGAATATAGATTTTACAACAGTCACTAATTAATCAATTTCCTCTACAGTCTCATTCTGATAGTCACATAATCTGGGAATCTGCACAAACCCGAGTCTCACTATACCATTGAATTGATTATTTATTTAATAACAAGCTAAAATGATATAAGATACACAAACAGAGTCTAGACCATTGATTAGAACTAAGTACAATGAAACAGGTCCCTAGCGGGCCAACACAATATGACACGTGTTACACAAAACGGTGATTTCAAAAGAGAGAATGGAATGGATGTAATGGAGTCCAGGTGAGTATCATGATGATCTGCAGGTGCGCATAATGATGGTTGCCAGGTGTGCGTAATGATGGATCCCAGGTGTGCGTAATGATGGATCCCAGGTGTGCGTAATGATGGATCCCAGGTGTGCGTAATGATGGATCCCAGGACAGGTGGTTAGTATACCGGCGATGTCGAACACCAGAGGGGAGGAGCAGGAGTAGACTTGACAGTAGTCTAATTCTACAACAGAAACACTACCATTCAAAAGTCTGGGGTCACTTACTAATGTTCTTGTTTCTTAAAGAAAAGCAAATGTTTTTTTTCCATTAAAATAACATCAAATTCATCACAAATACAGTGTAGACATTGTTAATGTTGTAAATGACTATTGTAGCTGGAAACGGCTGATTTGTTATGGAATATCTACATTATCAGCAACCATCACTCCTGTGTTCCAATAGCACGTTGTGTTAGCTAATCCAAGGTTATCATTTTAAAAGGCTAATTGATCATTAGAAAACCCTTTTGCAATTATGTTAGCACAGCTGAAAACTGTTGTCTGATTAAAGAAGTAATAAAACTGGCCTTTAGGCCTTTAGACTAGTTGAGTATCTGGTTTGAGTATCTGGTTTGGCTACAGTAAAACAAGCAGTGTCAGATTAGAGTGTCAGATTGAAAAGGTGAAACTGTATTACTCTAACCTTGATTGATGGGGACATGGTCATTACTGTGGAGATTGGTGGCAGGTTTGTAAGGTCCATGACTGCAGTTAGCTGGAGAACACAAAATAAAAAGTAATGAATCAGTCATTTGTCTGCTACACCACAATAAAATGACTGCTGCTATGCTCCGTCAACGATGTGACAAACTTCCCATGTCACATCCTGTCACTCATTCATTCAACAGCCTCTAGCAGCTTTGTTCTTAGTGTGTGTGTTTACTCACTGAGGCACAGCACCTCCCAAAATGGTGCCTGTAAGAGAGAAAAAACTGGTTGAAAAGAGGACAGAGAGAGAAAGAAAATATTCTAGTTGATGTCCTGATTGTAAATCCTGACATGTTCACCAACACTCACATGACATATCCCTCCCACCCCTGTCCTTCCTGATGAAGTAGGTAACATGTTAAAAACTGGGATGTAGACAAACTACGAAATAGACACATACATGATCTTATTGGTGTGTCTTAAACCATGTCCGTGCTTCATCAGATCCAACAGACACACTAGAGTAACCACATCAGTAACAGTAACATACCACAGTCAGCGTGCAGTCCATTGAGTAGGTCAGTCTGTCCAGGCAGCCTAAGATAGTGATGGAGTGACTGGTCTGAGCCAAAGTACGGTTTTCGGTTTTCATCTCTTTGTCATTGGCAAGAACAGTCATCTAAATAAAGTCAAATAGAGAACATAAGTCAAGAGGTTTAACATAAAGTACTGTAGTTCAGTGTTTCCCAACTCCTGGTTCTAAAGAACTACTGGGTGTGCAGGCTTTTGTTCAAGCTAAGCACTAACACTGCATTGCTTATCATGAACATGATTAGTTGAACCAGGTGGGCTATGTCTGTGCTAGGCTGGAGCAATAGGCTGTAGCTCTTTAGAACCAGGGTTACAATTACTTAAAAATTTGTACCAACAGATGTAATTCCTTAATAAGTTGTCATATTGTAGGTAGCTTCTGCTGTCACTCACGTTTTCATCCAACCGCTGGGTCTCGCAATTGGCCAAAGGCGGTGATTCAGATAGTTCATGGAGGTCATAGATCGATGTTGGATGCCTTATGATTAACGAGACGTGATGTGATCATAACAACACACAGGAACTCAAGTCCTTCTGTTCACCCGACTTAGAATTCCTCACAATCAAATGTCGACCGCATTATCTACCAAGGGAATTCTCTTCGATTATAATCATAGCCGTATATATTCCCCCCCAATCAGACACATCGATGGCCCTGAACAAACTTTATTTGACCCTATGTAAACTGGAAACCACATATCCTGAGGCTGCATTCATTGTAGCTGGGGATTTTAACAAGTCTAATCTGAAAACAAGACTCCCTAAATTCTATCAGCACATCGATTGTGCAACCAGGGCTGGTAAAACCCTGGATCATTGTTATTCTAACTTCCGCGACGCATATAAGGAACTCCCCCGCCCTCCTTTCGGAAAAGCTGACCACGACTCCATTTTGTTTCTTCCAGCGTACAGACAGAAACTAAAACAAGAAGCTCCCACGCTCAGGTCTGTCAACGCTTGTCCGACCAATCTGAGTCCATGCTTCAAGACTGCTTCGATCACGTGGACTGGGATATGTTCCGCATTGCGTCCAACAACAAATACGCTGATTCGGTGAGCGAGTTCATTAGAAAGTGCATCGGCGATGTCGTACCCACAGCGTCTATTAAAACATTCCCAAACCAGAAACCGTGGATTGATGGCAGAATTCGCGCAAACCACTGCTTTTAACCAGGGCAAGGTGACCAGAAACATGACCGAATACAAACATTGTAGCTATTTCCTCCACAAGGCAATCAAACAAGCTAAGCGTCAGTATAGAGAAAAAGTAGAGTTGCAATTCAACGGCTCAGACACAAGAGGTATGTGGCAGTGTCTACAGTCAATCACGGATTACAAAAAGAAAACCAGCCCCGTCGCGGACCAGGATGTCTTGCTCCCAGACAGACTAAATAACTTCTTTGCTCGCTTTGAGGACAATACAATGACATGGCCAGCTACCAAAACCTGTGGACTTTCCTTCACTGCAGCCTTCACTGCAGCCAAAGTGAGTAAAACATTTAAACGTGTTAACCCTCGCAAGGCTGCAGGCCCAGACGGCATCCCCAGCACCCCCATTCTCAGAGCATGCGCAGACCAGCTGGCTGGTGTATTTACAGACATATTCAATCAATCCTTATCCCAGTCTGCTGTTCCCACATGCTTCAAGAGGGCCACCATTGTTCCTGTTCCCAAGAAAGCTAAGGTAACTGAGCTAAACGACTACCGCCCGTAGCACTCACTTCCGTCATCATGAAGTACTTTGAGAGAATATTCAAGGACCATATCACCTCCACCCTACCTGACACCCTAGACCCACTCCAATTTGCTTACCGCCCCAAATAGGTCGACAGACGACGCAACCACACTGCACACTACCCCATCTGGACAAGAGGAATACCTATGTGAGAATGCTGTTCATCGACTACAGCTCAGCATTTAACACCATAGTACCCTGCAAACTAATCATCAAGCTCGAGACCCTGGGTTTCGACCCCGCCCTGTGCAACTGGGTACTGGACTTCCTGACGGGCTGCCCCCAGGTGATGAGGGTAGGTAACAACATCTCCACCCCTCTGATCCTCAACACTGGAGCCCCACAAGGGTGAGTTCTGAGCCCTCTCCTGTACTCCCTGTTCACCCACGACTGCGTAGCCATGCACTCCTCCAACTCAATCATCAAGTTTGCAGACGACACTACAGTGGTAGGCTTGATTACCAACAACGATGAGACGTCCTACAGGGAGGAGGTGAGGGCCCTCGGAGTGTGGTGTCAGGAAAATAACCTCACACTCAACGTCAACAAAACAAAGGAGATGATCGTGGACTTCAGGAAACAGCAGAGGGAGTACCCCCCTATCCACATCGACGGGACAGTAGTGGAGAGGGTAGTAAGTTAAGTTCCTCGGCGTACACATCACGGACAAACTGAATTGACAGCTTTGTGAAGACAGCATTGTGAAGAATGCGCAGCAGCGCCTCTTCAACCTCAGGAGGCTGAAGAAATTTGGCTTGTCACCAAAAGCACTCACAAACTTCTACAGATGCACAATCGAGAGCATCCTGTTGGGCTGTATCACCGCCTGGTACGGCAACTGCTCCGTCCACAACCGTAAGGCTCTCCAGAGCGTAGTGAGGTCTGCACAACGCATCACCGGGGGCAAACTACCTGCCCTCCAGGACACCTACACCACCCGATGTCACAGGAAGGCCATAAAGATCATCAAGAACATCAACCACCCGAACCACTGCCTGTTCACCCCGTTATCATCCAGAAGGCGAGGTCAGTACAGGTGCATCAAAGTTGGGACCAAGAGATTGAAAAACAGCTTCTATCTCAAGGCCATCAGACTGCTAAACAGCAATCACTAACTCAGTGAGGCTGCTGCTACATTGAGACCTAATCACTGGACACTTTAATAAATGGATCTCTAGTAACTTTAAAAAATGCAACTTTAAAAAAAATGCCGTTTTAATAATGTTTACATATCTTACATTACTCATTTCACATGTATATACTGTTGTCACGTCCATCGTACGAAGGAGACCAAGGTGCAGCGTGGTATGCGTACATTCAAATGTATTAAAAGAATAAACACTGAACAAACTAACAAAACAACAAAATGAACCGTGAAGCTAATATGAATAGTGCAGACAGGCAACTAAACATAGAACAAGATCCCACAAACACCAAAAGGGAAATGGCTACCTAAATATGATCGCCAATCAGAGACAACGATAAACAGCTGCTTCTGATTGGGAACCATATCTGGCCACGATAAACATACAAATACCTAGACCTACAAAACACTAGACATACAAAAAGCCTAGACAGTACAAAAACTAGCGTATCCACCCTAGTCACACCCTGACCTAACCAAAATATTTAAAAAACAGATATTTCAGGTCAGGGTGTGACATCTGTATTTTATACCATCTTGCCTATGCCGCTCGGCCATCGCTCATCCATATACTTATATGTGCATATTCTCATTAACTCCTTTAGGATTGTGTATATTAGGTAGTTGTTGGAGAATTGTTAGATTACTTGTTAGATATTACTGCCCTGTCGGAACTAGAAGCACAAGCATTTCGCTACATTCGCATTAACATCTGCTAACCATGTGTATGTGACGAATAAAATTTGATTTGAAAGTGTGAGAAGGTGCAAATTGTAGTACGCTGTCTGACGGGGAAGGAGTAATACCCAGGCGAAGGGACTGTATGGAAGGTTTAGTCCAACGGTAGCTACTCCTGTAAACCAATCATGGCTACTCCCGCCTCCAGTAGTTGATCTAGAAGTGTTGGAGAGACTACAGACAGATAGGAAGGGTGTTGATCCATCTGACTTGTTTAAGAGACATCTGGATACTGTGTATCAGGATTTTGAGACCCTTTACACAGATGGTTCAAAAGATCCAAGGACAGGACGTACTGGGTCAGCATTTGCAGTGCAGGAATGTGGGGTGACAGTCAGGAAACATATTAGGGTGACACATATAGTACTGTAACCTATGGTGTGTATCGCTGACGGAAGAGAGCGCGCGATTCCATTAAAAGCCTACTCCGGCTCATTCAATGGCTACGCCATCCTTCAATGTATATTAGTAGGCTATGTATTATTTATTGCCATCTTCGTTTGTATGTTTGTTCAATTTAAAATTGAATGAATGATCAATTACAAGAAAAGCACGTTCCTCACAATTTATGAAATAGACAGGTTCTAAAAGACACTGTAGAAATGTACCTAGTCGCAGAACAGGTTAGCAAAATCTGATACAATTCAATAAATGTGTAATATAGGCTATTGTATGCACACACACTCGGCATACCCAATTACCTTCACACACTCGGCATACCCAATTACCTTCACAGATGCTGAAACTGCTGAGAAAGAAAACACCAAATTTTTTACATCAACAAACATCACAATGTATAACAGGTATAAAAGTTACATACAAAAATGTATGGGCTATAAATTACTTCACAAAATAAGAACAAACCATTTTACTGTAAACTATTAAATTACAAACTTACTGCACGGTGTGCAGGTCAGGTTCCACATGCCAGAAATTATAGGAATGGTCATCCGACCCGATGGAAAATGTAGCCTATATATCCTGGTAGGCTACGTGTTCATGAAAATAATGACGATGTTGTGGAATTTTAAGTGTTCGGAAATTGTGCTCATAGAAATCCTACTGTGACTGACACTGTAAATTGCTTGACTAGGTTAGTCTACCGCTGGTGCTGCTTAAGTCACCAGGACACCAGAATGGAGCTAAGCAGAGGCAAAATCGGAGCAGAAAAACTGGTTCAGTCTGCTTTCCACCAGACACTGGGAGAGGGGACTTTGTTGCATGTGCTAAATCTGAAGAAGAGTCACACAATTCACAACAAAATCAGTGCTGGTTGGTTTTCGCTGTGGGCTGCTGTGCTGACTCAGGGCCCACTTTTACTTTACCACAGCAGAGGTTGGTATGGTTGGTAACAGCGAAAACAAACTTCAGCCTCAGTTTTTCAGGCCTTGACAAACATCATGACGTACATATACCCTCACTAGGTTGGGGATTGGCTTTTCTTTGGTCACATGTTTGTCACACCTCCCCTACTGTGTAGAGCAGTTACTGTAAACTAACAATGAAGAACATGTGATTCTTGTTACGCCATCCCATGAGTTGGGTGTAGAGAGGATGCTGGGTTGTTAATCAGTTCTGTCCAGACAAAAACTAAGAATTTTAGAGTCCACACTCCTTTCCTGTTTATGGATGTCCGTAAGAAAGGATCTAGCAGGTAAACTTACAGTGAGGTCTTAACTTAAGCCAATAAATAGAAGTAGCATACGCTGTGTGGCTGTGTGCTTCAGCGGTGTGGTTTGGCTGTGTGGTTGGGCAGGGTGCTTGGGCTGTGTGGTTGAGCAGGGTGCTTGGGTGGGGATGTGATTCCAAGCTACTCCCCCCTGGCCTGCTACTGGAGGATGGTTATAAATCTCCAAACCCACAAAAACCCAGTCCCTCAGCTCAGAGACAGAATTCCCCTTTAAACTCACACAGGCCGTAACAACCCTCAGGAGAATGGCTGCTGAATGTACCGTAAAACGTGATCCATGGGCACTAGGACCTTCTCCAAGGTCAGTGTAAAATATAGGGCATAGATTCAACCAGATCAAGAGTTAAATGGCGATAGCCGACACCCGACAACCATTAGTTCAGTTCTTGACCCTAATGTAGCTGGAGGGGAAATGCAGTGGGTGGCTTACTAGAGGAGCTGGCCAGAGGAATGGGAAAAACAGGAGTAGAACACAGGAGGCAGTAATCAGGAGAATGGTGAAGGCAGGAGTAGAAAACATGAGGCAGTAGTCAGGAGAATGGTGAAGGCAGGAGTAGAACACAGGAGGCAGTAGTCTGGAGAATGGTGAATGCAGGAGTATGGAGTATGGTGGTTAACAGGACTTTGTCCCTAAGTTCTGCTGGCATTGAGATGTGTCAACTGTGGTAGAGGTTACCAAATGAAAATGACTGATTGATTACATGAAGTTAATAGGTGTAGCCTTCATACTCTACCTGGTTCTGTACTTGGTTCTGAACTTGTAACTCACAATAAAAAGGCATAAAACCATACATATCCTTTCCTATCAAGTACAAAAGAAAAACCCTTACAGATTAGTCAGAACAAGACTATAAATCCCCTACTCAAACAAAAGCCTCTACACACTACTGTCAGCCAGTTGAACCCACTGTGTACCTTTATTGCACATGAGCAACAATTCTGATGAATTAAATAGCAAAGACAAACAGTCACATATACTGGCCATATCCAGTCTGTGCCCTGTAGTCTGGTGCTGTAGCACAGTGACAGGAAATCTGAGAAAATATATACAGTCCCACCCTGCTGTCAGAGGGAGATCACATGAGGTGATGGTAACACCCACTGTCCTTCTTGGAGTCTGTTAAGCCATATAAGGAGTTTACACTGTGTGTTGGTGTTCATGTCACAAAGCAGCCAAAGAATAGAACAAACAATGCAGACGTTGTCATGGAATTATGCCAATCTTTTATCTAGCTGGCACTCCTCAAGCAAAATATTGTCTCTGGTTAAACATGACAATAATTGGAAATTAGGGTAAAATAGACCAATCCTAGATTTGAAATAAATAAATATATATATATATATATATTACACACACAAAGTGTTGTTTTTATATTTTTGCTCTGTTACCATTCTACTTGCCCATTTTCTGGGTAGCTTAAGGTTTGACATGGGTACAATAATTGTAAAATCGATAGAGAAGAATTACCATACACTCTCTGCTTACATTCATGAAGTTTATTAAAAGTGAAAATGATCACGAGAAACAGCAACCACTAAAATCAAGACAACTTAACACATCATAAATGGTTTAATCTTTAAAAAGAAGCTGTTGAACAGCAGTAGGGCAAAGTAAAGACTGATATAAAGATTGAGTTATGAACAGTTTGTTCTGACCTGTCATTGGTGAGTTCAGAGAGAGAGAGGGGGAAAAGGAGGAGGTGGAGAGAGAGCAAGAAAGAGAGGGCCTTCTCGGGCACTACCTCCCTCCCTCCCTCACAGCAGTGGAAATCAGGGGACTTCCGTAACAGGTTTGGCGGTAGGGGGTTTGGCGGTAGGGCTGCTCAAATAATTATTGGGATGATGATAAGAAAGGCGTGTTAAGACTGAGATAAGGGGCTCTATTCAAGCCGTATCGCAGAAGTTCAGCATTACAGCGCGATTGAAATTTAAAGGCAATGTTCCCACGTTAGCGAAGACTGCATTCACGGTAAGCGTTGCATATGTCGCTTCAAACAGAAATTACCTTTAAAATGTATATTGCACAATCTGTAACGCTTCAGCGATACAGGTTGAATAGAGCCCAAGGTCTCAACTGCATTTAACTCATCCAGCTTTTAATTTCCACACAGTTGGTCAACACACTGTTGATTAAATAAAATGGAACTGACTAAAATAATAAGTGCTTGAAGACAGTGAAAATACAATTCATTTGGAAAGTATTCAGACCCCTTGAGTTTTTCCATATTTTGTTACATTACAGCCTTATTCTAAACTGTATTAAATAAATGCTTTTCCTCCTCAATCTACACACAATACCCCATAATGACAAAGCGAAAACAGGTTTTAGAAATTTTTGCAAATGTATAAAATATAAAAACGTCAATACCTAATTTAGTAAGTATTCAGAAACGTTGCTATCGAAATTGAGCTCAGGTGCATCCTGTTTCAATTGATCATCCTTCAGATGTTTCTACAACTTGATTGGAGTCCACCTGTGGTACATTTAATTGATTATACATGATTTGGAAAGGCACACACCTGTCTATTTAAGGTCCCACAGTTGACAGTACATGTCAGAGTAAGCCATGAGGTCGAAGGAATTGTCCGTAGAGCTCCAAGACAGGATTGTCTGTGGCACAGATCTGGGGAAGGGTACTAAAAAATGCCTGTAGCATTGAAGATCCCCAAGAACACAGTGGCCTCCATTCTTAAATGGAAAAAGTTTGGAACCACCAAGACTCTTCCTAGAGCTGGCCGCCCGGCCAAACTGCGCAATCGAGGGAGAAGGGCCTTGGTCAAGGTGGTGACCAAGAACTTGATGGTCACTCTGACAGAGCTCTAGAGTTCCTCAGTGGAAATGGGAGAACCTTCCAGAAGGACCACCATCTCTGCAGCACTCAACCAATCAGGGCTTTTTGGTAGTGGCCAAACGGAAGCCATTCCTCAGTAAAAGACACATGAAAGCCATTTGAGTTTGCCAGAATGCACCTAAAGGACTCTCAGACCACGAGAAACAAGACTCTCTGGTCTGATGAAACCAAGATTGAACTCACATTTGGAGGAAACCTGAAACAATACCTACAGTAAAGCATGGTGGTGGCAGCATCATGCTGTGGGGATGTTTTTCAGCAGCAGGGACTGGGAGACTAGTCAGGATTGAGGGAAAAATGAAGTGAGCAAAGTACAGAGAGAACCTTGATGAAGTCCTGAGCGCTCTGGAGCAGGTTCTCAGACTGGGGCGAAGGTTCACCTTCCAACAGGAAAACGACCCTAAGCACACAGCCAAGACAGAGGAGTGGCTTCTGGAAAAGTCTCAATGTCCTTGAGTTGCCCAGCCAGAGCCCGGACTTTAACATGTTTTAACATCTCTGAAGAGAAATAAAAACAGCTGTGCAGCGACAGTCCCCATCCAACCTGATAGAGCTTGAGAGGATCTGTAGAGAAGAATGGGAGAAACTCTCCAGATACAGGTGTGCCAAGCTTGTAGAGTCATACCCAAGAAGACTTGAGGCTGTAATTACTGCCAAAGGTGCTTCAACAAAGTACTGAGTAAAGGGTCTGAATACATATTTAACTGTGATATCAGTTTATAATATAACATTTCTAAAACTTGTTTTAGCTTTGTCATGTTTACATACGCCTAATACATTTAAACTCAGTTTCACAATTCCTGACATTTAATCCTAGTAAAAAGTCCCTGTTTTAAGTCAGTTAGGATCACCATTTTATTTTAAGAATGTGAAACGTCAGAATAATAGTAGAGTGATTTATTTCAGCTTTTATTTCTTTCATCACATTCCCAGTGGGTTTACATACACTCAATTCATATTTGGTAGCATTGCCTTTAAATTGTTTAACTTGGGTCAAACGTTTCCAGAAGCCTTCCACAAGCTTCCCACAATAAGTTGGGTGAATTTTGGCCCATTCCTCCTGACAGTTCCACCAGCTCTGAGTCAGGTTTGTAGGCCTCCTTGCTCGCACACACTTTTTCAAATCTGCCCACAAATCTTCTATAGGATGGAGGTCAGGGCTTTGTGATGGCCATTCCAATACCTTGACTTTGTTGTCCTTAAGCCATTTTGCCGCAACTTTGGAAGTATGCTTGGGGTCATTGTCCATTTGGAAGACCCATTTGCGACCAAGCTTTAACTTCCTGACTGATGTCTTGAGATGTTGCTTCAATATATCCACATCATTTTCCTGCTTCATGATGCCATCTATTTTGTGAAGTGCACCAGTCCCTCCTGCAGTAAAGCACCCCCAAACCATGATGCTGCCACCCCCGTGCCTCACGGTTGGGATGGTATTCTTCAGCTTGCAAGCCTCCACCTCCAAACATAACGATGGCCAAACAGTTCTATTTTTGTTTCATCAGACCAGAGGACATTTCTCCAAAAAGTACAATCTTTGTCCCCATGTGCAGTTGCAAACCAAAGTCTGGCTTTTTTTATGGTGGTTTTGGAGCAGTGGCTTCTTCCTTGTAGAGCGGCCTTTCAGGTTATGTCGATATAGGACTCGTTTTACTGTGGATATAGATACTTATGTATCCGTTTCCTCCAGGATCTTCTTTCTTTTGATTTTCCCATGATGTCAAGCAAAGAGGCACTGAGTTTGAAGGTAGGTATTGAATTACATCCACAGGTACCCCTCCAATTGACTCAAATTATGTCAATTAGCCCATCACATCATTTTCAGAAATTTTCCAAGCTGTTTAAAAAGGCACAGTCAATTTAGTGTATGTAAACTTCTGACCCACTGGAATTGTGATACAGTGAATTATAAGTGAAATAATCTGTCTGTAAACAATTGTTGGAAAAATTACTTGTGTCATGCACAAAGTAGATGTCCTAACCGACTTGCCAAAACTATAGTTTGTTAACAAGACATTTGTGGAGTGGTTGAAAAACAAGTTTTAATGACTCCAACCTAGTGTATGTAAACTTCCAACTTCAACTGTATATAGCATGTAAGGACAGTAACCCATGGAATGATCACACAAAAAAACATTTCATAGGTCTCCCTCAAATCAACAATGGTTTCAATCTCAAAAGAATGTCTTACTCTAGACTTACTCTTAACACATATGGTTAAGTCAGGGTTGGGGTCAAATCCATTTCAATTCAGACAATTCAGGAAGTAAACTGAAATTCAAATTTGAGGAAAATGTGAAATTTGACTTTCAGTATACTTCCTGAATTGGCTGAATTGAAAAGGAAGTGACCCCAACCTGGGTGTAAGTTGCATTGTCTTCATCTGGCACAATTATTGTGCATAATATTAATATCACATACTGAGATGTGTGTGTATATATATATATATATGTTATACATTATGTATAAATTTGAGTACAGCATTTACAATATTATACAAAATATTACATGAAGGGAAAGACAACCTAGTCAGTTGTACAACTGAATGCATTCAACTGAAATGTGTCTTCTGCAAATAGCTACATAAAGAGTATATTCTGATCAATAAAACAATATATATTCTGATCAATAAAAATATATATATTCTGATCAATAAAACAATATGGTGAACAGAACAGTCATCTTTCAATGTAGTATCCATTTATAGTGTATATATATTAGGGGTAGAGGGAGTAGTCTGAAATCTAACCCTGATCATATATATTGTATATATTAGGGGGTAGAGGGAGTAGTCTGAAATATAACCCTGATCGTATATATTAGGGGGTAGAGGGAGTAGTCTGAAGCCTAACCCTGATCATATATATTGTATATATTAGGGGGTAGAGGTAGTAGTCTAACCCTGATCATATATAGTGTGTATATTAGGGGGTCTGAAGTCTAACCCTGATCATACATATTGTATATATTAGGGGGTAGAGGTAGTAGTCTGAAGTCTAACCCTGATCATATATAGTGTATATATTAGGGGGTAGAGGTAGTAGTCTAACTCTGATCATATATAGTGTATATATATATATATTAGGGGGTCTGAAGTCTAATCCTGATCATATCCTTGAGACAGTATTCATGTAACCCGTATATGATTCTTCAAACCACAAGAGATATTATTCTGAGTCATTATTTCCCAGAGTAGTAATATTTTAGAATAGTTTGTATAATGCCTAGTTACTCATTGTGCACTCGCTGGTGCAGCTGAAGGAGACTCTAGACTTCCACAGTCAGAATAAGTTTACTAAAGCTGTCTCAGAATGTAACACGTGCTATGTCATGCCACAGGACCATTACAGGAAACTCTTAAACACTCAAACAGTTGCATTGCATTAAACCATCCCCACCATCCACCAACCCACACATCCAGCCAGCCAGCTAGCATCACACTGAGGAACAGTGTTGGGTCGACATCTTGTTCCATGTCTTGCAGACATATCTATAAAAATAAGAGCATAGTACAAACATATTTAGCAATATTTTCACTCTACACATACACATTCCAATCTATTTATCCATCCATCCATCCATCCATCCAATCCGTACACACAACCATCCATCCAAGCCGTATATACTAGAGGTCGACAGATTAATCGGAATGGCCGATTAATTGGGGCCGATTTCAAGTTTTCATAACAATCTGTATTTTTGGACACCAATCATGGCCGATTACATTGCACTCCACGAGGAGACCGCGTGGCAGGCTGACTACCTGTTATGCGAGTGCAGCAAGGAGCCAAGGTAAGGTGCTAGCTAGCATTAAACATATCTTCTAAAAAACAATCAATCTTAACATAATCACTAGTTAACTACACATGGTTGATGATATTGCTAGTTTATCTAGCTTGTCCTGCTTGCATATAATCGATGCGGTGCCTGTTAATTTATCAGCCTACTTCGCCAAACGGGTGATTTAACAAGCGCGTTATCTAAAAAAGCACTGTCGTTGCACCAATACTTAACCATAAACATCAATGCCTTCCTTAAAAGTATATATTTTTAAACCTGCATATTTAGTAAATATTGCCTGCTAACATGAATTTCCTTTAACTAGGGAAATTGTGTCACTTCTCTTGAGTTCTGTGCAAGAGTCCGGGTATATGCAGCAGTTGGGTCGCCTGGCTCGTTGCCAGAATGTAACAGGAATATTTAGACTTAAGCATGCCACCCATTAGATAAAATACAGAACAGTTCCTTATTTCACTGAAAGAATAAACGTTTGATTTGACCATATTTATTTATTTCACCTTTATTTAACCAGGTAAGCTAGTTGAGAACAAGTTCTCATTTGCAAGTGCAACCTGGCCAAGATAAAGCATAGCAGTGTGAACAGACAACAACACAGTTACACATGGAGTAAACAGTAAACAAGTCAATAACATAGTAGAAAAAAAAAGAATCTATATACATTGTGTGCAAAAGGCATGAGGAGGTAGGCAATAAATAGGCCATAGGAGTGAATAATTACAATTTAGCAGATTAACACTAGAGTGATAAATGATCAGATGAACATGTGCAGGTAGAGATACTGGTGTGCAAAAGAGCAGAAAAGTAAATAAAATAAAAACAGTATGGGGATGAGGTAGGTAAATTGGGTGGGCTAAATACCGATGGACTATGTACAGCTGCAGCGATCGGTTAGCTGCTCAGATAGCAGATGTTTAAAGTTGGTGAGGGAGATAAAAGTCTCCAACTTCAGAGATTTTTGTAATTCGTTCCAGTCGCAGGCAAGCAGAGAACTGGAAGGAAAGGCGGCCAAATGAGGTGTTGGCTTTAGAGATGATCAGTGAGATACACCTGCTGGAGCGCGTGCTACGGGTGGGTGTTGCCATCATCATGACCAGTGAACTGAGATAAGGCGGAGCTTTACCTAGCATAAACGTGTAGATCACCTGGAGCCAGTGGGTCTGGCGACAAACATGTAGCGAGGGCCAGCCGACTAGAGCATACAGGTCGCAGTGGTGGGTGGTATAAGGTGCTTTAGTAACAAATCGGATGGCACTGTGATAACTGGATGCAGTTTTTCTGAATAGAGTATTGGAAGCTATTTTGTAGATGACGTCGCCGAAGTCGAGGATCGGTAGGATAGTCAGTTTTACTAAGGTAAGTTTTGCGGCGTGAGTGAAGGAAGCTTTGTTGCAAAATAGAAAAACGACTCTAGATTTGATTTTGGATTGGAGATGTTTGATATGAGTCTGGAAGGAGAGTTTGCAGTCTAGCCAGACACCTAGGTACTTATAGATGTCCACATATTCTAGGTCGGAACCATCCAGGGTGGTGATGCTAGTCGGGCGTGCGGGTGCAGGCAGCGAAGGGTTGAAAAGCATGCATTTGGTTTTACTAGCGTTTAAGAGCAGTTGGAGGCCATGGAAGGAGTGTTGTATGGCATTGAAGCTCGTCTGGAGGTTAGTTAACACAGTGTCCAAGGAAGGGCCAGAAGTATACAGAATGGTGTCGTCTGCGTAGAGGTGGATCAGGGAATCACCCGCAGCAAGAGCAACATCATTGATATATACAGAGAAAAGAGTCGGCCCGAGAATTAAACCCTGTGGTACCCCCATAGAGACTGCCAGATGTCCGGACAACAGGCCCTCCAATTTGACACACTGAACTCTATCAGAGAAGTAGTTGGTGAACCAGGCAAGGCAGTCATTAGAAAAACCGAGGCTACTGAGTCTGCCGATAAGAATATGGTGATTGACAGAGTCGAAAGCCTTGGCCAGGTCGATGAAGACGGCTGCACAGTACTGTCTTTTATCGATGGCGGTTATGATATCGTTTAGTACCTTGAGCGTGGCTAAGGTGCACCCGTGACCGGCTTGGAAACCGGATTGCACAGCGGAGAAGGTATGGTGGGATTCGAGATGGTCAGTGATCTGTTTGTTGACTTGGCTTTCGAAGACCTTAGATAGGCAGGGCAGGATGGATATAGGTCTGTAACAGTTTGGGTCCAGGGTGTCTCCCCCTTTGAAGAGGGGGATGACCGCGGCAGCTTTCCAATCCTTGGGGATCTCAGATGATACGAAGGAGAGGTTGAACAGGCCGGTAATAGGGGTTGCGACATTGGCGGCGGACAGTTTCAGAAATAGAGGGTCCAGATTGTCAAGCCCAGCTGATTTGTATATTAATGACCTAAGGCTCATGTTTCTGTGTGTTATTATGTTATAATTAAGTCTATGATTTGATATTTGATAGAGCAATCTGACTGAGCGGTGGTAGGCAGCAGCAGGCTTGTAAGCATTAATTCAAACAGCACTTTCATGGGTTTGCAGCAGCTCTTCGCTGTGCTTCAAGCATTGAGCGGTTTATGACTTCAAGCCTATCAACTCCTGAGATTAGGCGGGTGTAACCGATGTGAAATGGCTAGCTAGTTAGCGGGGTGCGCGCTAATAGCGTTTCAATCGGTGACGTCACTCGCTCTGAGACCTTGAAGTAGTTGTTCCCCTTGCTCTGCAAGGGCCGCGGCTTTTGTGGAGCGATGGGTAACGATGCTTCGAGGGTGGCTGTTGTCGATGTGTTCATGTTCGAGGCCAGGTAGGGACGGAAGCTATACGTTACACTGGCAACACTAAAGTGCCTAGAAGAACATCCAATAGTCAAAGGTATATGAAATACAAATGGTATAGAGAGAAATAGTCCTATAATAACTACAATCTAAAACTTCTTACCTGGGAATGTTGAAGGCTCATGTTAAAAAGGAACCACCAGCTTTCATATGTTCTCATGTTCTGAGCAAGGAACTTAAACGTTAGCTTTTTTACATGGCACATATTGCACTTTTACTTTCTTCTCCAACACTTTGTTTTTGCATTATTTAAACCAAATTTAAAATGTTTCATTATTTATTTGAGGCTAAATTGATTTAATATATTAAGTTAAAATAAAAGTGTTGATTCAGTATTGTTGCAATTGTCATTATTACAAATAAATAAAAACAAAATCGGCTTTTTTTGGTCCTCCAATTATCGGTATCGGCGTTGAAAAATCATAATTGGTCAACCTCTAGTATATACATCCATCCAATCCATATATCCATCCAATCCATGTATTCATCCATCCATCCATCCATCCATCCATCCATCCATCCATACCTCTTCTTTAATACATATGCTGCCTTCACACCCAGCAGTAACACGGCGACTCCAACCACACCCATCAGCACCCAGACAACGGTGTGGTTCCTAGCATCTTTTTGTGAGAGGAGAGAGACTGAGCACACAGAAAACCTCCCCAATCCAGTTACAGAGATCTGACTAACACTCAATCGGTGATGTTTAGTCTGAGTGCCTCTGCTCTGTCATTGCCTCACTCTATAGGCAGTGCAGCAGTGGAGTGTTATTCCATTGTTTAATTGCAAGATAGAGAGGTAGTGAATTGAGTCAACTAAGAGAGCTGATAATCTGTGGTTATCTCAGCTGTAACACTCTTTCTGAGCCAAGCGGAGTCTCTGAGGTTAAATATGGTCCTACTAAAGTAGATAAACACACCTGATGATAAGCTAATGTGAGATAATAAACAGTTGAGCCATATTAAAGTGAACCATGTTGTAAACACAGGGAGAGAAGGGAAAGTGCTAAAGTGACAACACACCAAGTTGTTGATGAGTAACGTCAACTGTTATATCTTCCTGTTTCCCCAGGACAGTCCAATAGATTGAAACAGCTGGGTCTTTTCTTTGAACCGGGTTCAATGCAAGCAATCCGATTGGCGACAGTAAAACAAGCAGTGTCAGATTGAAAAGGTGAAACTGTATTCTGTATACTCTAACCTTGATTGATGGGGACATGGTCATTACTGTGGAGATTGGTGGCACGTTTGTAAGGTCCATGACTGCAATTAGCTGGAGAACACAAAATAAAAAGTAATGAATCAGTCATTTGTCTGCTACACCACAAAAAAAATGACTGCTGCTATGCTCCGTCAACGATGTGACAAACTT
The DNA here is from genome assembly GCF_018296145.1 of Oncorhynchus tshawytscha. Taxonomy (NCBI): domain Eukaryota; kingdom Metazoa; phylum Chordata; class Actinopteri; order Salmoniformes; family Salmonidae; genus Oncorhynchus; species Oncorhynchus tshawytscha. Next base: position 1,217,827 of record NC_056431.1, read on the forward strand.
CCCATGTCACATCCTGTCACTCATTCATACAACAGCCTCTAGCAGCTTTGTTCTTAGTGTGTGTGTTTACTCACTGAGGCACTGCACGTCCCAAAATGGTGCCTGTAAGAGAGAAAAAAACTGGTTGAAAAGGACAGAGTGAGATGTCCTGATTGAACATGTCAGGACATACCAACACTCACATGACATACAGGTGAAGTTTACACACACTTAGGTTGGAGTCATTAAAACTCATTTTTTTCAACCACTCCACAAATTTCTTGTTAACAAACTACAGTTTTGGCAAGTCGTTTAGCACATCTACTTTGTGCATGACAAGTCATTTTTCCAACAATTGATTACAGGCAGATTATTTCACTTATAATTCACTATTACAATTCCAGTGGGTCAGAAGTTTACATACACTAAGTTGACTGTGCCTTTAAACAGCTTGGACAGTTCCAGAAAATGATGTTATGGCTTTAGAAGCTTCTGATAGGCTAATTGACATCATTTGAGTCAATTGGAGGTGTACCTGTGGATGTATTTCAAGGCCTACCTTCAAACTCAGTGCCTCTTTGCTTGACATCATGGGAAAATCAAAAGGAAATCAGCCAAGACCTCAGAAAAAAAGTGTGCAGACCTCCACAAGTCTGGTTCATCCTTGGGAGCAATTTCTAAACGCCTGAAGGTACCACGTTCATCTGTACAAACAATAGTACGCAAGTATAAATACCATGGGACTACACAGCCGTCATACCCTTCAGGAAGGAGATGCGTTCTGTCTCCTAGAGATGAACGTACTTTGGTGCAAAATATGAAAATCAATCCCAGAACAGCAGCAAAGGACCTTGTGAAGATGCTGGAGGAAACAGGTACAAAAGTATCTATAGCCACAGTAAAACGAGTCCTATATCGACATAACCTGAAAGGCCGCTCTACAAGGAAGAAGCCACTGCTCCAAAACCACCATAAAAAAGCCAGACTTCGGTTTGCAACTGCACATGGGGACAAAGATTGTACTTTTTGGAGAAATGTCCTCTGGTCTGATGAAAAAAATATATAACAGTTTGGCCATAATGACCATCGTTATGTTTGGAGGAAAAAGGTGGAGGCTTGCAAGCTGAAGAACACCATCCCAAATGTGAAGCATGGGGGTGGCAGCATGTTGTGGGGGTGCTTTGCTGCAGGAGGGACTGGTGTACTTCACAAAATAGATGGCATCATGAGAGAGAAAAATTATGTGGATATATTGAAGCAACATGTCAAGACATCAGTCAGGAAGTTAAAGCTTGGTTGCAAATGAGTCTTCCAAATGGACAATGACACCAAACATACTTCTAAAGTTGTGGCAAAATGGCTTAAGGACAACAAAGTCAAGGTATTGGAGTGGCCATCACAAAGCCCTGACCTCAATCCTATAGAAAATGTGTCGGCAGAACTGAAAAAGCGTGTGCGAGCAAGGAGGCCTACAAACCTGACTCAGTTACACCAGCTGTGAGGAGGAACAGGCCAAAATTCACCAAACTTATTTTGGGAAGCTTGTGGAAGGCTACCTGAAACATTTGACCCAAGTTAAACAATTTAAAGGCAATGCTACCAAATATGAATTGAGTGTATGCAAACTTCTGACCCACTGGGAATGTGATGAAAGAAATAAAAGCTGAAAAAAATCATTCTCTACTATTATTCTGACATTTCACATTCTTAAAATAAAGTGGTGATCCTAACTGACCTAAGTCAGGGAATTTTTACTTGGATTTAATGTCAGGAATTGTCAAAAGCTGAGTTTAAATGTATTTGGCTAAGGTGTATGTAAACTTCAGACGTCAACTTCATCCCTCCCACCCGTCCTTCCTAACAAAGTAGGTAACATGTTAAAAACTGGGGTGTAGACAAACTACGACAGACACATACATGATCTTATTGGTGTATCTTAAACTATGTCCGTGCTTCATCAGATCCAACAGACACACTAGAGTAACCACATCAGTAACAGTAACATACCACAGTCAGCGTGCAGTCCATTGAGTAGGTCAGTCTGTCCAGGCAGCCTAAGATGGTGATGGAGTGACTGGTCTGAGCCAAAGTACGGTTTTCGTCTATCTCTTTGTCATTGGCAAGAACAGTCATCTAAATAAAGTCAAATAGACAACATAAGTCAAGAGGTTTAACATAAAGTACTGTAGTTCAGTGTTTCCCAACTCCTGGTCCTAAAGAACTACTGGGTGTGCAGGCTTTTGTTCAAGCTCAGCACTAACACTGCATTGCTTATCATGAACATGATTAGTTGAATCAGGTGGGCTATGTTTATGCTGTGCTAGAGCAGAAGGTTGAATCTCTTTAGAACCAGGCTTTCAATTACTACCAACCATTTTACTTGAACATTTTACCACTCCTTAATGAGTCATCATATTGTAAGTAGCTTCTGCTGTCACTCACGTTTTCATCCAACCACTGGGTCTCGCAATTGTCCAAAGGCAGAGATTCAGGTAGTTCATGGAGGTCATAGGTCGTTGTATAGTTAGGATGTTGGATCACCTTACAGTTAATGTGAGTGTCTACAACAGGCAGCAGACACCCCACTAGGACTGTGAAAAAGAGAGAACTCAGTTACAAATTTACTCCATCAATCACAACATTTCATTTTGTCAGTGTTGCATCAAGTTAGGCTATTGCGAAAGATAAATCAAAGCAGGAAATCTCACCACACACAGCACAATGTGTCTGTGCATTGTTGGAGACATGCAGCATGGAAAAAAACTGAACAACAGACTAAATTGTTTGTGGAATTGGAGTGTTATTGTGTTGGGAGGAGATTGGGGAAAGTAATCAAACATACCATCAATATGCTTGAATTGTGTCTGAGTTCCTCTCACATGCTCCTCTACGCCTATATACTGTAACTGCCTCCACCCATAAGAAGGTCCACCTTGGCTTTTAAACCTGCTCATGCTTGTTTGGACCGGCTGATGGGGATTCCCCCCATAGACTTGGATTTGCTTGCTTGGTACTAGCATGGTACCTGCTACTGTAATGTACAAATCATCCTACGTGGAGGAGCGTAATTTCGCCCCATTGGTAGCTTTGTTTTAACATGGAATTAATGGTCAGTTACAAAAAAAGGCACGTTCCTCCCAATTTATTAAATACCGGTAGTCGTAAAAACACTTGTAAAAAAATGTGCGGTGGTCCTAACATACACTTATCCTGCGGTGGTCCTAACAAAACCCATATCATCACGTTTATACAAATACGTTGATAAAATCTGATACAATTCAATAAGTGTGTAACATACATGTAACGTTACGCAGTTTACAATGCGAGCACACCCAACAACCTACAGATGCGGAACAGCTGAGAAAGAACACACTCAATTGTTTATAGTGACCGTCGTCACATTGCAATAAGTGTAAAAGTTGTATGCAAAAATGTATCGCCATGCTGTAAAATTTCCACTTACTGTAAGCGCAGTTCAGTTTCCACAAAATGTCAGAACCAGAAATTGTCGGAATAATCATTTTAACTAACCGAAACGGCGATATAGTTCAGGTATGTGGCGTCAGCCGTGAAGAATTGAGCCCAAGAGCCCTTTGGTAGGCGGTGGTGGGGTGACATGGAATGATATCTTGCGATTTCTTAATATGGTCTGCGCCATGACGGAAATACAACTCATAGTAGAGTTGCCATGTTCGTCATTTTCACGACCATTGATATACTTTGAAAACAATGTCGCAGATAAAAATGTATTGGTTGCAGATTGCGAGTCATATACAGTGGTGGAAAAAGTACCCAATTGTCATACTTGAGTAAAAGTTAAGTTACCTTAATAGAAAATTGTTCAAGTAAAAGTGAAAGTTACCTAGTAAAATACTACTTGAGTAAAAGTCTAAAAGTATTTGGTTTTAATATTTTAGCAATTACATTTACTTTAAATTCTTAAGTATATTTTAGCAATTACATTTACTTTTGATACTTAAGTATTGAAAGTAAAATTATAAATATTTTCAAATTCCCTATATTAAAACCTGTTTGGGATAGGGGACAGCATTTTCACTTTGGATGAAAAGCGTGCCCAGAGTAAACTGCCTGCTACTCAGGCCTAGTTGCTAATATATGCATGTCATTAGTAGATTTGGATAGAAAACACTCTGAAGTTTCTAAAACTATTTGAATGATGTCTGTGAGTATAACAGAACTCATATGGCAGGCGAAAACCTGAGAAAAATCCAAGCAGGAAGTGGGAAATCTGAGGTTTGTAGTTTTTCAACTCATTGCCTATCCAATATACAGTGTCTATGGGTTCATATTGCACTTCCTAAGGCTTCCACTAGATGTCAACAGTCGTTAGAACCTTGTTTGATGCTTCTATTGTGAAGGAGGGGGAAATGGGAGCTGACTGAGTCAGAGGTCTGCCAGAGTGGCATAAGCTGATCACGCGCGCTCACGTGAGAGTTAGCTTGCGCTCCATTGTATTTCTAAAGACAAAGGAATTCTCCGGTTGGAACCTTATTGAAGATTTATGATAAAAACATCCTAAAGATTGATTCTATACTTCGTTTGACATGTTTCTACGAACTGTAATATGACTTTTCTTCTGAACTTTCGCCTGGACTACCCCGCGGTGAGTTTGGATTTGTGAACTGAACGCACTAACAAAAGGAGGTATTTGGACATAAATTATTAACTTTATCGAACAAATCAAACATCTGAACTGGCAAACTGGGATTCCTGGGAGTGCATTCTGATGAAGATCATCAAAGGTAAGTGAATATTTATAACGCTATTTCTGCCTTCTGTTGACTCCACAACGTGGCGGATATCTGTATGGCTTGTTTTGTTGTCTGAGCTCTGTACTCAAATTATTGCATGGTTCGCTTTTTCCGTAAAGTTTTAAAAAAATCTGACACAGTGGTTGCATTAAGGGGAAGTATATCTCTAATTCTGTGCACAACACTTGTATCTTATATTAAAGTTTATGATGACTATTTCTGTAAATTGATGTGGCTCTCTGCAAAATCACCGGATGTTTTGGAAGCAAAATATTACTGAACAATAACGCGCCAATGTAAACTGAGAGTTTTGCATATAAATATGAACTTTATCAAACAAAACATACATGTATTGTGTAACAGGAAGTCCTATGAGTGCCATCTGATGAAGATCATCAAAGGTTAGTGATTAATTTTATCTCTATTTTTGCTTTTTGTGACTTCCCTCTTTGGCTGGAAAATGGATGTATGTGTTTTTGTGACTAGGCTCTGACCTAACATAATCATATATTGTGCTTTCGCTGTAAAGCCTTTTTGAAATCGGACACAATGGGTAGATTAACAAGAAGTTAAACTTTAATTTGGTGTATTGCACTTGTGAATGTATGAAAGTTACATATTTCAAAAAAATATTTTTGAGTTTTGCTCGCTGCCTTTTCAGCGGAATGTTGTCGAGGGGTTCCGCCTGCCATAATTTAAACAAACCAGATGGCAACATTTTCTTGTTTTTTTATTTACAGATTACCAGGGGCACACTCCAACACTAAGTCATAATTTACAAACGAAACATTTGTGTTTATAGGCTCCCTGCATCTAAGAAAACCATGGCAAAGTTGAATTACAATCTTAAACCCAGATCTTAGTCTGTGGCCTATGCCTATTGAAATGAGCCATTTATAACTGTTTGTAGTGTTATCACATGGCACATAATAATGGCACAATTGCCATAAAATAGCCTAACATTTTTTTTTTTGAGCTTGTCCAATTGTTTTTTGCTCAGAGATTTCGAAATCCTCTGTTCAACTTTCATCACTCAAACTATCCTGTCAGATTAATCTATAGCAGTGGTTCTTAACCTGGGTTCGATCGAGCCCCAGGGGTTCACATGTATAATGGAACGTGATGGGAGTCAGCGTCCTAACTGCATGATTTGCAATGCCAAGTTGAGCAATTCTAGTCTAGCACCGGCAAAACTAAGAGAACACTTCCTTAAGCTGCATGGAGATGGAAAATACAAGAACACAACGCTCGCTGAATTCAAGGTGAAGAGAGCCAGATTCGATGAAAAGGCTACTCTGCCTGTTCTCGGCTTTGTACCCATCAACAAACTGATCCTCACAGCATCTTACGAAGTTGCTTACCTGATCGCAAAGCAGGGCAAACCACACACCATTGGTGAAACACTCATAAAACCAGCTGTGTTGAAGATGGTGAATATCATACTGGGAAAAGAGGCTGAAGTTAAGTTATCCCAAATTCCTCTTTCAAATGACACCATCAGCGACAGAATAGAGGACATGAGCAAAGACATCTTGGCTCAAGTAGTTGCAGATCTTATTTCAAGCCCGGCAAAATTCAGCCTTCAACTCGACGAGACCGCAGACGTTTCCAAACTAAGCCAGCTTGCTGTATTCGTGTGCTATGTGAAAGACGATGTGATAAAGGACGATTTTTTAGGGAGCCGATGTGAAGAAACTTGTGGATGACTTCTTCAAAGTCAACAATCTTTCGTGGGATATGGTTTCTGCAGTTTGTTCGGACGGAGCTCCAGTCATGCTGGGAAGAAAGTCTGGTTTTGGTGCGCTAGTGAAAGCCGGTGCACCACACATCATTGTTACGCATTGTATTCTGCACAGGCATGCGTTGGCAACTAAAAACCTTGCCTCCAAAACTGGCAGAAGTATTAAAAATTGTAGTGGAATGCGTGAACTATGTGCAAACTAGTGCTCTGAGGCACCGCATCTTCAGTGAGCTGTGTAAAGAAATGGGCTCTGAATTCGATGTACTTCTGTACCATTCTAACGTTCGGTGGTTATCCCGGGGACAGGTGCTGAATCGTGTTTTTGCCGTGCGTGTGGAATTAGCCCTGTTTTTGCAAGAGCACCAACATTGTCATGCAGTTTGCTTCAAAAATTCTGAGTTCATTCTCATTTTAGCGTACATGGCTGATATCTTCGCAGCTCACAATCATCTTTATCAAAAGATGCAGGGCGGCCGGTGAAGTCAACATCATCGAAGCAGGGGAAAACCTGAAGGCTTTTCAAAAAAAGCTACCGTTATGGAAACGACGAACAGAGAACGATAACTTCGCAAACTTTCCCCTGCTGGACAACTGTGTAAGTAAGATCGAAGATGTATCTGGAATCGGAGACATTTCTGTACCCGCGGAACTGAAGCAAGCAATTGCCAAGCACTTAGATGAGCTTGCAAAGTCTCTCGACGGCTACTTCCCTACAAGAGAGTCATATCCAGCATGGGTGAGACAGCCGTTCACGTTTAGTGTTGAGACAACAGATGTCAATGATGAATACCTCGGTGAAATCATTGAAATTCAGCAGAGCCAGGTTCAACAGCAACTCTTCAGAACAACAACACTTTCAACGTTTTGGTGTCAACAAATGGTAACGTACCCTGTTATTGCTAAGAAAGCTCTGGAGGTTTTCATACCGTTTGTTACAACATATCTTTGAGAGCAAATCCTTTTCAAGGCTGCTGGACATAAAAACGAAGAAAAGGAACAGACTTTGTTGTGAAAATGACATGAGAGACATGACATCATGAGACATGAGAGACATGACATCATGAGACATGAGAGACATGACATCATGAGACATGAGAGACATGACATCATGAGACATGAGAGACATGACATCATGAGACATGAGAGACATGACATCATGAGACATGAGAGACATGACATCATGAGACATGAGAGTGGCACTTGCCAAGGTGAAGCTGCGCATTTCTGAACTGGTCTCTGAAAGGCAACAGCAGAAGTCACACTGATTTGCAGTAAATATTCATTATTATGTTTTGGTTTTTGTGTGAAAATCATGTTTTGATGATTTTGTTCTTTGAACACAGTGATGTTGATAAACGGTTCATGTTGTGCACCAGTAAAATATATACCTATGTTTTGAATTTGAAAAAATCATATTTTATTTTTCCAATTAAGAAGGGTTCCGTGAATGCGCATATGAAACTGGTGGGGTTCAGTACCTCCAACAAGGTTAAGAACCACTGATCTATAGTTATGCACATGTGCAAAAGGGATTTATTTACAATTATAAACTGGGTTCAAGCCCTGAATGCTGATTGGCTGAAAGCCCTGGTATATCAGACCATACACCATGGGTGTGACAAAAACATTTTTTTACAATGGTAACCAGTTTATAGTAGCAATAAGGAACCCCTGTGGGGTTGTGGTATATGGCCAAAATGCCACAGCAAATGGCTGTATCCAGGCACTATATACCATACTCCCCTCATGCCATATACCATACCCCCCTCATGCATTATTGCTTAATCACAGCAGTCAAACAAGTTATATCGATATCCATTGATGTAAAAGGATCTGGCGAGTTTAATGTCAAATTTAATTTTCCCTTGCTACATATTCAAATTAGTTTATCACGTCATGTCACAGTTTGCAATAATTATTATTTTGATGGAAACCAAATTTCTAATGTCGTTACAAGTTACGGCGATATTTCTTCTTAATTGGCTCGATAAAATTGGTTTATTCTTATTTATACATACATACATCCCCAGTCCACCTGGCCGTGCTGCTGCTCCAGTTTCAACTGACCTGAGCCCTAGGACCATGCCCCAGGACTACCTGACATGATGACTCCTTGCTGTCCCCAGTCCACCTGATCGTGCTGCTGCTCCAGTTTCAACTGTTCTGCCTTATTATTATTCGACCATGCTGGTCATTTATGAACATTTGAACATCTTGGCCATGTTCTGTTATAATCTCCACCCGGCACAGCCAGAAGAGGACTGGCCACCCCACATAGCCTGGTTCCTCTCTAGGTTTCTTCCTAGGTTTTGGCCTTTCTAGGGAGTTTTTCCTAGCCACCGTGCTTCTACACCTGCATTCATTGCTGTTTGGGGTTTTAGGCTGGGTTTCTGTACAGCACTTTGAGATATCAGCTGATGTATGAAGGGCTATATAAATAAATTGTATTTTATTTTATTTGATCTAATAGACATTTTTGTTGTGTTTAATAGCCAAATCAAAAAAGAAACCCTTTTAACAGAAAAGTTGCTGATAACGAACAAAGGCCCATTTCACTTCACACACTTTGTTAATGTAAAGACAGCCATGAGGTCATATTCCAAATACCTAACATTGACTGTCATACTGACATTTGCCCCATAACAACCTTGACTGTCGTACTGACATTGACCCCATAATAACCTTGACTGTCGTACTGACATTTGCCCCATAACAACCTTGACTGTCATACTGACATTGAGCCCATAATAACATTGACTGTCATACTGACATTGAGCCCATAATAACATTGACTGTCATACTGACATTGACTTCATACTAACTTTGACTGTCATACTGACATTGACTTCATACTAACTTTGACTTCATACTAATTTTGACTGTCATACTGACATTGACTTCATACTAACTTTGACTGTCATACTGACATTGACTTCATACTAACTTTGACTTCATACTAATTTTGACTGTCATACTGACATTGACTTCATACTAACTTTGACTGTCATGCTGACATTTACTGAACACGTAGCAATTTCTTTCTATTAATGATTGTAAAAAATCTCATGTCTTGAGTTTGATTGTGGCTCTATCTTGCTCTGCCATAAATGAACTATTTCAGGTGTGTGTGTTTTAAATGGGAGGGGCAACAATCAGTATCTCAAACATTCTTAAGAGGTACCACTGTTCCTCCTCTATGTTAGTCAGACCATGTGAATAATTGTATTGTTTACCCCTTTTTCTCCCCAATGTTGTGATATCCAATTGGCAGTTACAGTCCTGTCCCATCGCTGCAACTCCCGTATGGACTCGGGAGAGGCGAAGGTCGAGAGTCTCTTGGACCTCTGAAACACGACCCTGCCAAGCCGCACTGCTCACTTAACCCGGAAACCAGCCGCACCAATGTGAGGAAACACCGTACAACTGGTGACCGTGTCAGTGTTCATCTGCCCGTTCCAAATCAAATCTAATTTTATTTGTCACATACACATGGTTAGCAGATGTTAATGCGAGTGTAGCGAAATGCTTGTGCTTCTAGTTCTGCATCTAGACAATGCAGTAATAACCAATGAGTAATCTAATCTAACAATTTCACAACAACTACCTTATAGACACAAGTGTAAAGGTATGAAGAATATGTACATAAAAATATATGAATGAGTGATGGTACAGAACGGCATAGGCAAGATGCAGTAGATGGTATCGAGTACAGTATATACATATGAGATGAGTAATGTAGGGTATGTAAACATATACAAGTGGCATTGTTTAAAGTGGCTAGTGATACATGTATTACATGAAGATGGCAAGATGCAGTAGATGGTATAGAGTACAGTATATACATATGAGATGAGTAATGTAGGGTATGTAAACATTATATTAAGTGGCATTGTTTAAAGTGGCTAGTGATACATGTATTACATGAAGATGGCAAGATGCAGTAGATGGTATAGAGTACAGTATATACATATGAGATGAGTAATGTAGGGTATGTAAACATTATATTAAGTGGCATTGTTTAAAGTGGCTAGTGATACATTTTTTACATCAATTTTTCCATTATTAAAGTGGCTGGAGTTGAGTCAGTATGTTGGCAGCAGCCACTCAATGATAGTGGTGGCTGTTTAACAGTCTGATGGCCTTGAGATATAAGCTGTTTTTCAGTCTCTCCGTCCCAGCTTTGATGCACCTGTACTGACCTCAACTTCTGGATGATAGCAGAGTGAACAGGCAGTGGCTCGGGTGGTTGTTGTCCTTGATGAGGGCAGGTAGTTTTCCCCCGGTGATGCGTTGTGCAGACCTCACTACGCTCTGGAGAGCCTTACGGTTGTGGGTGGAGCAGTTGCCGTGCCAGGCGGTGATACAACCCGACAGGATGCTCTCGATTGTGCATCTGTAGAAGTTTGTGAGTGCTTTTGGTGACAAGCCGAATTTCTTCAGCCACCTGAGGTTGAAGAGGCGCTGCTGCGCCTTCTTCACCATGCTGTCTGTGTGGGTGGACCAATTCAGTTTGTCCGTGATGTGTATGCCGAGGAACTTAGAACTTACTACCCTCTCTACTACTGTCCCGTCGATGTGGATAGGGGGGTACTCACTCTGCTGTTTCCTGAAGTCCACGATCATCTCCTTTGTTTTGTTGACGTTGAGTGTGAGGTTATTTTCCTGACACCACACTCCGAGGGCCCTCACCTCCTCCCTGTAGGCCGTCTCATCGTTGTTGGTAATCAAGCCTACCACTGTAGTGTCGTCTGCAAACTTGATGATTGAGTTGGAGGCGTGCATGGCCACGCAGTCGTGGGTGAACAAGGAGTACAGGAGAGGGCTCAGAACGCACCCTTGTGGGGCCCCAGTGTTGAGGATCAGCGGGGTGGAGATGTTGTTACCTACCCTCACCACCTGAGGGCGGCCCATTAGGAAGTCCAGTACCCAGTTGCACAGCTTGATGACAAGTTTGGAGGGTACTATGGTGTTAAATGCTGAGCAATAGTCGATGAACAGCATTCTCACATAGGTATTCCTCTTGTCCAGATGGGGTAGTGCGCAGTGTGGTTGTGGTTGCGTCGTCTGTGGACCTATTGGGGCGGTAAGCAAATTGGTGTGGGTCTAGGGTGTCGGGTAGGGTGGAGGTGATATGGTCCTTGACTAGTCTATCAAAGCACTTCATGATGACGGAAGTGAGTGCTACGGGGCGGTAGTCGTTTAGCTCAGTTACCTTAGCTTTCTTGGGAACAGGAACAATGGTGGCCCTCTTGAAGCATGTGGGAACAGCAGACTGGGATAAGGATTGATTGAAAATATCCGTAAACACACCAGCCAGCTGGTCTGCGCTCTGAGGACACGGAGGCCGTTTCCCCACAGGAGTCGCTAGAGCGCGATGGGACAAAGACAAAACCCTCCTCTAACCTGGATGACGATAGGCCAGTTGTGCGCCGCTTCATGGGTCTCCTGGTCGAACCCGGATCTGTAGTGATGTCTGTAGCACTAGTCACTCTGATAATGTTTACAGATTTTTGCTTTACTCATCTCATATTTATGTACTATATTCTTTTCTACTGTATTTTAGTCTATGCCACTCCGACATTGCTCATCCTAATACTTATATATTCCTTAATTCCATTATTTTACTTTTAGGTTGTGTGTATTATGTGTGTTGTGAATTGTTAGATATTACAGCACTGTTGGAACTAGGAACACAAGCATTTTGTTACACCCACAATAACATCTGCTAAACATGTGTTTGTGACAAATAACATTTGATTTGATGCTGCGCCCCTCGGGAGGCCACCATGTGAATCATACATACACAGTTTGGACTACTCTATGTCTATGAGGATCAGTGCCACCATGTGAGTCATACACAGTTTGGACTACTCTACGTCTATGAGGATCAGTGCCACCATGTGAATCATACACAGTTTGGACTACTCTACGTCTATGAGGATCAGTGCCACCATGTGAGTCATACACAGTTTGGACTACTCTACGTCTATGAGGATCAGTGCCACCATGTGAATCATACACAGTTTGGACTACTCTATGTCTATGAGGATCAGTGCCACCATGTGAATCATACACAGTTTGGACTACTCTATGTCTATGAGGATCAGTGCCACCATGTGAGTCATACACAGTTTGGACAACTCTACGTCTATGAGGATCAGTGCCACCATGTGAGTCATACACAGTTTGGACTACTCTACGTCTATGAGGATCAGTGCCACCATGTGAATCATACACAGTTTGGACAACTCTACGTCTATGAGGATCAGTGCCACCATGTGAGTCATACACAGTTTGGACTACTCTACGTCTATGAGGATCAGTGCCACCATGTGAATCATACACAGTTTGGACTACTCTACGTCTATGAGGATCAGTGCCACCATGTGAGTCATACACAGTTTGGACTACTCTACGTTTATGAGGATCAGTGCCACCATGTGAATCATACAGTTTGGACTACTCTATGTCTATGAGGATCAGTGCCACCATGTGAGTCATACACAGTTTGGACTACTCTACGTCTATGAGGATCAGTGCCACCATGTGAATCATACAGTTTGGACTACTCTATGTCTATGAGGATCAGTGCCACCCATGCTGGAAATAAGGTGTGTGTCTTTCTCTGGGACTAATGTTGGTCTACCCACCATGATATGATATATGGTATATACTGAGTGTACAAAACATTAGGAACAACTTCCTCATATAGAGCTGCACCCCCCCTTTTGCCCGCAGAACACCCTCAATTGGTTGGGGCCTGGACTCTACAGGGTGTCGAATTCGCTCCACAGGGATGCTGGTCCATGCCGACTCCAATGCTCCCCATAGTTTTTTCAAGTTGGCTGGATGTCCTTTGGGTGATGGACCATTCTTGATACACAAGAAACTGTTGAGCATGAAAAACCCAGCAGCGTTGCAGCTCTTGACACACTCAAACCAGTGATCCTGGCACCTATAACCATACTCCATTCAAAGGCACTTAAATCACCTTCTGAATGACACATATACACAATCCATGTCTCAATTAGCCTAAACAATTCATGTCTCAATTATCCTACACAAGCCATGTCTCAATTAGCCTACACAATCCATGTCTCAATTAGCCTACACAATCCATGTCTCAATTAGCCTACACAAGCCATGTCTCAATTAGCCTACACAATCCATGTCTCAATTAGCCTACACAATCCATGTCTCAATTAGCCTACACAATCCATGTCTCAATTAGCCTACACAATCCATGTCTCAATTAGCCTACACAAGCCATGTCTCAATTAGCCTACACAAGCCATGTCTCAATTAGCCTACACAATCCATGTCTCAATTAGCCTACACAATCCATGTCTCAATTAGCCTACACAATCCATGTCTCAATTAGCCTACACAAGCCATGTCTCAATTAGCCTACACAAGCCATGTCTCAATTAGCCTAGACAATCCATGTCTCAATTAGCCTACACAAGCCATGTCTCAATTAGCCTACACAAGCCATGTCTCAATTAGCCTACACAATCCATGTCTCAATTAGCCTACACAAGCCATGTCTCAATTAGCCTACACAAGCCATGTCTCAATTAGCCTACACAAGCCATGTCTCAATTAGCCTACACAAGCCATGTCTCAATTAGCCTACACAATCCATGTCTCAATTAGCCTACACAAGCCATGTCTCAATTAGCCTACACAAGCCATGTCTCAATTAGCCTACACAAGCCATGTCTCAATTAGCCTACACAATCCATGTCTCAATTAGCCTACACAATCCATGTCTCAATTAGCCTACACAAGCCATGTCTCAATTAGCCTACACAAGCCATGTCTCAATTAGCCTACACAATCCATGTCTCAATTAGCCTACACAATCCATGTCTCAATTAGCCTACACAATCCATGTCTCAATTAGCCTACACAAGCCATGTCTCAATTAGCCTACACAATCCATGTCTCAATTAGCCTACACAAGCCATGTCTCAATTAGCCTACACAATCCATGTCTCAATTAGCCTACACAAGCCATGTCTCAATTAGCCTACACAATCCATGTCTCAATTAGCCTACACAAGCCATGTCTCAATTAGCCTACACAATCCATGTCTCAATTAGCCTACACAAGCCATGTCTCAATTAGCCTACACAAGCCATGTCTCAATTTGCCTACACAATCCATGTCTCAATTAGCCTACACAAGCCATGTCTCAATTAGCCTACACAAGCCATGTCTCAATTAACCTACACAATCCATGTCTCAATTAGCCTACACAAGCCATGTCTCAATTAGCCTACACAAGCCATGTCTCAATTAGCCTACACAAGCCATGTCTCAATTAGCCTACACAAGCCATGTCTCAATTAGACTACACAATCCATGTCTCAATTAGCCTACACAAGCCATGTCTCAATTAGCCTACACAAGCCATGTCTCAATTAGCCTACACAAGCCATGTCTCAATTAGCCTACACAAGCCATGTCTCAATTAGCCTACACAATCCATGTCTCAATTAGCCTACACAAGCCATGTCTCAATTAGCCTACACAAGCCATGTCTCAATTAGCCTACACAAGCCATGTCTCAATTAGACTACACAATCCATGTCTCAATTAGCCTACACAAGCCATGTCTCAATTAGCCTACACAAGCCATGTCTCAATTAGCCTACACAATCCATGTCTCAATTAGCCTACACAAGCCATTTCTCAATTAGCCTACACAAGCCATGTCTCAATTAGCCTACACAAGCCATGTCTCAATTAGCCTACACAAGCCATGTCTCAATTAGCCTACACAATCCATGTCTCAATTAGCCTACACAAGCCATGTCTCAATTAGCCTACACAAGCCATGTCTCAATTAGCCTACACAAGCCATGTCTCAATTAGCCTACACAAGCCATGTCTCAATTAGCCTACACAAGCCATGTCTCAATTAGCCTACACAAGCCATGTCTCAATTGTCTCAAGGCTTAAAAATCCTTCTTTAACCTCTCTCTGATTGAAGTGGATGTAAGTGACATGAATACAGAATCATAGCTTTCAGCTGGTCAGTCCATGTCATGGAAAGAGCAGATGTTCGTAATGTGTTGTACTCTCAGTGTATATATTATATCCGCTGATACATGAAACCAAAACTATCTTATGTCTGAAATCATTAATAATGGACTACAAATAAGGAGCTAACCAGGAGATTATTGAAGCCCCAGGAACCTAAATGACCTGTGCCACTAACGTACTACAGAGCAGAACTCACTGTAATAATGAATCTTTACCGCCACCTAGTGGAAAGGTGAGATGGTTTAGTGCTGTGGTTCTCAAACTTTTTCGGTTACACTACCACCAACTACATTTTGCTCTGCCCGGAGTACCTTGGTTACACTACCACCAACTACATGTTGCTCTTCCCAGAGTACCTTGGTTACACTACCACCAACTACATGTTGCTCTTCCCAGAGTACCTTGGTTACACTACCACCAACTACATGTTGCTCTTCCCAGAGTACCCCTGAAGTACCCCGTCGTGTGCATTTAGGCAGTAGGCCTATGGTCTCATGAATCTTGGACAGGTCATTACCCCTAGGGGTCCTGGTACCCCTGGTTGAGAGGCCCTGTTTCAGTGTGTATTGTTAACAAGACTTTACACTGAGTGGACAAAACATTAAGAATACCTTAATATTTAGTTGAACCCACCCCCTCCTACCATATCCCGTTCAAAAGCACTTAAATCTTTTGTTTTGCCCATTCACACTGAATGACACACACACACAATCCATGACTCAATTTTCTCAAGGCTTAAGAATCCTTCTTTAACCTGCCCCCCCACTTCCCCGACACCTACTACCAGAATCCTTCTTTAACCTGTCCCCCCCTTCATCTACACGGATTGAATCGGATGTTTTGTACACTGTCAGTGACAGATCCCAGTAAAAATGGCATGTATACCCAGATAAAAATATCCTAGTTGTTGTGTACAACACATTTATAGACGACTACCATCACCTGCTGGGCACAAATACATTTCCTTCACTACAAATGTGATTATACACTCAGAACAGCATTTTCTAAATAAACTGTCTTTACACAAGTTTGTATTCAAAAATATTTATTTCATTCTGACAAAATTATTTACAAAAACCCAATACTTTTTTATAGACACACAAATGAATATTTACATCATTACTCTACTGGCTCATTTTCCCTAATGAGAACAAAATACTGCACACATCCAAACAGTGAAATAACAGGGCTTCTCCAGCCTGGACTAGGGGAACAGGGGGCTAGCGGTAAGGGCCTGGGATAGAGGGTAAGGGGTTTGTTTTAAGAGCAGGCATATCATTTGCTCTGGACCAGAAAATAGCTTGTGTTGTTAAAGCGAATAACTTCCCCCTTCTCCTCTTCTTCCTCCTCTTCATCCTCCTCCTTCCTCTCTTCTTCCTGTGGGACAGGTTCCCCGTAGATTGGGTGGTCAAAGTTCACGAGGGCATGTCCTTCCTGGGTAGGCAGGGTTGTGACTGGGGGGGAGGGGCAAGCAGGAGAGGAGGAGACGGGACTCAACCTCCACAGTTTAGACAGGAACCTCTCCCTGTGTCTGAGAGAGAGAGAGAGAGAGGGCGGGTGGAGGGTGGGGAGAGAGAGGGTGTAGGAAAGAGAGAAGGAGAAAGGAGGGAGGAAAGGCAGTGTGCGATGAGAAAGGGAGGAAGAGAGAGGGCGGGGACAGAGGGTGTAGGAAAGAGAGAAGGAGAAAGGAGGGAGGAAAGGCAGTGTGCGATGAGAAAGGGAGGAAGAGAGAGGGCGGGGACAGAGGGTGTAGGAAAGAGAGAAGGAGAAAGGAGGGAGGAAAGGCAGTGTGCGATGAGAAAGGGAGGAAGAGAGAGGGCGGGGACAGAGGGTGTAGGAAAGAGAGAGGAGGGAGGAAAGGCAGTGTGCGATGAGAAAGGGAACAAGAGAGAGGGGAAGGTATTTAGATAAATGGTGTTGTGCTTGTTTTTTCTGTAGATGACAAACTTAACAGCTAGTTAATTAACTGATGGTTAATCATGATAACCATAGATATGTACAGGACAGGGTTTAACATAGATTGTTCAGACTGAATACAGTTATCGTAGTGAGAATGGGAGGATCAGAGTGGAGGTGAAGAGCAGAGGGGAGTGGTTTACCTGTAGAGGTAGGTGGACAACAGAGTGATGGACAGCAGCACACAGGAAGCAACCACCCACAGGACATGAGGCCACACCTCCACATCACCCCGAGACTCAGAGACTGGGAGGGAGAGGGAGAGAGAGAGGGAGAGGGGAAAACAGAGTGGTTGGGAGGCAGAGAGGGGGAGGTAGGGAGGGAGAGAGAGAGGGGTCGGTAGGTAGGGAGAGAGAGAGGGGTCGGGAGAGTGAGAGAGAGGGAGGGAGGGAGAGAGGAGAGAAAGGAGGGGGAGGGAGAGAGAGAGAAGAGAAAGGAGGGGGAGGGAGGGAGGGAGAGAGAAGAGAAAGGAGGGGGAGGGAGGGAGAGGAGGAAGGAGGGGGGAGAGAGGGAGGGGAGAGAGAGGGGGAAGGGAGGGAGAAAGGGAGGGAGGGGGAGAGAGTGCAGGTGAAAGGTAATGATATTAATAAACTGTTACACTATTATACTGATGTTTGTGTGTGTGTGTGTGTGTGTGTGTGTGTGTGTGTGTGTGTGTGTGTGTGTGTGTGTGTGTACAGTATTTGTGTGAAACTTAAAGAATGGGGTGAGATGAGTTGGCCCAGGTTCTGTGTTTCCTGAAGCACGTTCAGTTGATGAGGTTATGACATTAGCTTCCTGTTATGGCCTTCTGTAAGGGAGGGGGATTTCTGACATTGAAATATCCCACTTAACTCTCTCTAACACAAACACACTGTAACTTCATCCAATCGACATACAGTAGCTCTCTGTCCCACTAACCTGATGTCTCTTCTGTCATACCAGAGCCAGAATCTGTGTCATCTGTGTAGTCCTGCTGGAGAGACAGAATGAGACAATGTGAGAAAGAAAGATGTCACAGAGAGATTTAACAACTAGGAGCACTGTGTGTGTGTTTCTTACCATAACAGTAGAAAGATCGCTGAACGCAGTTGGCACAGGGGCTGTAATAAAGGACATTCACCATGAACCACACATACACAGCTAACTGGCTAATACTTCCACTAGTGTAGAGGAGTGTGTGTCTGGCTGGGTACATGAACAGGACCCGTTGAAGGGTAAGGGAGTTGACAGGTAAGCTGTGAAGCATCTGTTAAGTATCTGTTAAGACTAGAGACCAGAGCAGAAAGGAAGGAACAGGGAGGGGTTGTCATGACTACCTTTGTCTATGGGCTGGATGGTTCTCGTTAGCCTGGTCCTGGATGATATTATGGAAGAGTTGAATTAAGCACGTACAGATCTGGTGTGTGTTACCTGTCCAGGTGTTGGCGTAGACAGCCGTGCTCCATTCACTCCAGTGGCCATCAAACTCTTCCTTAGCTCTGAGTTGGATCAGGTACTGTACTCCTGGCAACGCATCTGTTATAGTGTAGAACCGGGCTGTGGTGGTCCCTTTGATCTACATGCACACACACACACCAACACTTTTGTTTTACTATCCTTATTCACATTTAATATACTATTTTCCCTAACACCCTAAACCTAACCTTAACCGCAAACCCCCTAACCCTAATTATAACCCTAACCATAAATCTAAACCCTCAGCCTAAAATAGCCCTTTTCCTTGTGGAGATTGGTGAAATGTCCCCACTTGAATTGTCCTTGTTTTACAAACCTTGTGAGGACTTCTGGTCACCACAATGATAGTAAAACCAAAAATACACACAGATGACAAAATAGAAAAAGTAATGTCTGTTTGAGCCAGAACAGAGCAGGCTAGATGAACAACATGGGTCATTACACCAACACCCAGAACAGCGCAGGCTAGATGAACAACATGTGTCATTACACCAACACCCAGAACAGAGCAGGCTAGATGAACAACATGGGTCATTACACCAACACCCAGAACAGAGCAGGCTAGATGAACAACATGGGTCATTACACCAACACCCAGAACAGAGCAGGCTAGATGAACAACATGGGTCATTACACCAACACCCAGAACAGAGCAGGCTAGATGAACAACATGGGTCATTACACCAACACCCAGAACAGAGCAGGCTAGATGAACAACATGGGTCATTACACCAACACCCAGAACAGAGCAGGCTAGATGAACAACATGGGTCATTATACCAACACCCAGAACAGAGCAGGCTAGATGAACAACATGGGTCATTACACCAACACCCAGAACAGAGCAGGCTAGATGAACAACATGGGTCATTACACCAACACCCAGAACAGCGCAGGCTAGATGAACAACATGGGTCATTACACAAACACACAGACACACCAACACACGCATGCGAAGCCACACACCTGTGTTCCGTGTGGCATGGTGTGGTATCTGAGCTCATAAAGCAGCTCGTGATAGCGGTCTCTCTCTTTCCAGGAGTGAGGAACAGCCCAGCCCACCCTCAGTCTCCTCTCCTGCCCCTCCACACCCCTCACCACCACTGAGCTGGGGGGGTCTGGATTAACTACACACAGGGAGGGAGGGAGGGAGAAAAGGTGAGAGAGGGAGGGAGAGGAGGAGAATGTTAGCAAGGTGTCTCATTGAGTGGTCTGTTAAGCATGCACACAAACCTATACTCACATCACACACACACACACACACACACACACACACACACACGTACGCACACACACACACACACACACACACACACACACACACACACACACACACACACACACACACAAACAGACACACACGCACATGCCTGCATGCATGCACACACACATAAACAGACACACTCGCACATGCCTGTACGCACACACTCATATCAAACATAGACACACACAGACACACACACACATGCTTTACGCACACACATATCACACACACACTCACTAATGTCCAGAGGTGTGAAGTCTAGGAGTGGGCTGGTGGTGTTGCCAGCAGTGTTGGTGACACACAGGTAGGCCAGGTGTGGCTCTCTATTCTCCTTCTCTTGATGACCTATAGCACACCAACACCGAGACAGCAGGGCGGAGTAGGAACAGTTGACACGAGAGAATGACCCTGATAGACTGAGAGAGAGAGAGAGAGAGAGAGAGAGAGAGAGAGAGAGAGTTAGTATTCCACCCACACTGTTCTGTTGGCATCATCTGTATGATAAAGTAAGTCATTTAACACAAATGAATGAGGAAGAGGAGAAAGAAGAGGGTGATGAGGAAGAGGAGGAAGAAAAGGGTGATGAGGAAGTGGAGAAAGAAGAGTGTGATGAGGGCGAGGAAGAAGGGGGTGATGAGGAAGAGGAGGAAGAAGAGGGTGATGAGGAAGTGGAGAAAGAAGAGTGTGATGAGGGCGAGGAAGAAGGGGGTGATGAGGAAGATGAGAAAGAAGGAAAAGAAGATGTGTGCTCTCACCCTTTCCGTAGGAGGAGGTAGCACTGAGGGACAGGAGTCACCGGTTGACTCGCTGTCCAATCACAGCGGATCTTACTGCTGGGTGACCTCTTATAGCAGGACAGCTTAGGCCTCTCTGGGGGAACTGAAAGACATTCCAGGGGAAAATCCAGAATGTTTGTCCGTTGTTCTTATGTGACCATGAATGTCTGCTGCTGATTCACACTTCACAGAACACATACAGTATGGTTGTCAGCTTCAATGACCAGAGGTGATGAGGTTAGACAGAGAGATGCCATCAGTATAACTCACCTGCCACGCTCACCCTCAGAGAGGAGACCAGTTTGCCCCCGCGGTGGCAGCTGTAGTTCCCAGAGTCACCCACCGCCAGGGAGGGCAGGGTCAGAGTGGCGCCTCTCCTCCCTAACACCACTACTCCTCCTCTTTCCTCTCCTCCTCTCAGCGGCCTCCCGTTCAGTCTCCACTGAGACCTCCCTCTCAGCCCCCTCACCATCCCCCCCCCTCCTCTTCCTCATAGTCATGCTCACTGTCCATCGCATCAGTCCACCGATTAGAGGACAGCTCAGTGTCAGCCCCTCCCACTCCGCTGTCTCTGGTTGGTTGGAGCGATGTCCCAGTAAGAGGAAATAGTTTCTGTGGATCTGTATGTCCTGGTTGATTGACAGTATAAAGACTCCGCCCTGTATCCCTCTGCTCTCCTTCTCCTTTGTGCTCCTCCTCTGTTTCATCTTCCTCATTCTCTCCATTCCCTTTGTTAACTTCTCTCACAGTAAGAGTGTGGTTTCCTGCACGAGTGTTCCTGATGACGGTTTTCTCCGTACTGTCTGTCCCGGTATCATCTGTCCAGCTTATGACAGGAGTGTCTGTTACGGTAAGGACAATAGTGTCCTTTCCAGTAGAAAATGTGTCTATTCCATTATCACTACCGTCTTTTATAGCACTGACTGTAGTTCCATTATCACTACCGTCTTTTATAGCACTGACTGTAGTTCCATTATCACTACTGTCTTTTATAGCACTGACTGTAGTTCCATTATCACTACTGTCTTTTATAGCACTGACTGTAGTTCCATTATCACTACCGTCTTTTATAGCACTGACTGTAGTTCCATTATCACTACTGTCTTTTATAGCACTGACTGTAGTTCCATTATCACTGTCTTTTATAGCACTGACTGTAGTTCCATTATCACTGTCTTTTATAGCACTGACTGTAGTTCCATTATCACTGTCTTTTATAGCACTGACTGTAGTTCCGTTAGATGTGGTGTCTGTTGTGGTGCTGACAGTGGTTCCGTTAGATGTGGTGTCTGTTGTGGTGCTGACATTGGTTCCGTTAGATGTGGTGTTTGTTGTGGTGCTGACAGTGGTTCCGTTAGATGTGGTGTTTGTTGTGGTGCTGACAGTGGTTCCGTTAGATGTGGTGTTTGTTGTGGTGCTGACAGTGGTTCTGTTAGATGTGGTGTCTGTTGTGGTGCTGACAGTGGTTCCGTTAGATGTGGTGTTTGTTGTGGTGCTGACAGTGGTTCTGTTAGATGTGGTGTCTGTTGTGGTGCTGACAGTGGTTCTGTTTGATTTGGTGTCTGTTGTGGTGCTGACATTGGTTCCGTTAGATGTGGTGTTTGTTGTGGTGCTGACAGTGGTTCTGTTAGATGTGGTGTTTGTTGTGGTGCTGACAGTGGTTCTGTTAGATGTGGTGTTTGTTGTGGTGCTGACAGTGGTGGGGTGTACTCCGGTAATGACACTGGTGTATTTTCCATTTCCAGCGGTGGTGCTGGTGTGCTTGGCCCTGTTAACCATCACCTCCAGCCCGTTCACCTCCACCTGACCACTACAGGCCAAGACCAGAACGCTGCCTGGGGACACAACCAGCACCCTGGGAGGGGGGTCTGGAGGGAGAGAGAAAGACATAATGAGTCAATACTGTAGAGACACACAGACATGGACACACATGCAGGCACAGATGTACCCTTATACACACACACGTTTAGGTGTATAGGTTGTGGTTGACTGGGCAGTAGAGATAAACTGAGAGAACACATTGCATAACTGATCACCAACCCCTCTCTCACTTCCTCTTTCATCACATCCCTTCTTCCCTCCTCTTTCTCAAAGTCTCTCTCTTCCATCTCCTTTCAGTATTTATCTTCTCTCAGCCTGTCTCTTCTTGAACAAACTCTTTCTCTCTCACCCTGTCTGTCATTCTGTTTCTCTCCTCCCCTATCCCTTTCTCCCACCATTAAAGCTCCGTCACAGAGCTACAAAACATTTGTCTAAATGTTTACTGATTAACATTCTTTACTAAAAATGAACAAATAGTATAACAATCTCTCTGTCTGTGGCCCCAACCTCCATAAAGCTGCTGTCACTAGACACTGGAGATTCTCTATAAAGACTGGCAAAAGCCAAACTGGTGACACCAGCTGATAATGTGAAGGAAACCCTGTAGAAACAGAATTATTTAAGGGTTTTGACAAATCTGTGGCTTGTTAGTTTACCCTTGGGTCTGAGTAAACACGATTGGCTCTAGCCTTGACAATGTTGGCCTAATACCAATACTGTTCCCAGAACCCTGGACTTTCAAACTTGTCTCATGTTTAGAAAGTAGTATATTTTGTATATCATTTACAAGTGATATCCAGAGCATTCGGAAAGTATTCAGACCCCTTCACTTCTTCCACATTTTGTTACTTTACACCCTTACTCTCAAATGGATTAAAACATTAAAATCCTCATCAATCTACACACAAAATGTATAAATATTGAAGTCGGAAGATTACATACACCTTAGCCAAATACATTTAAACTCAGTTTTTTTTTATTTTTTTTTTTTTTTACAATTCCTGATATTTAATCCTAGTAAAAACTCCCTGTCTTAGGTCAGTTGGGATCACCACTTTATTTTAAGAATGTGAAATGTCAGAATAATAGTAGAGAGAATGATTTATTTCAGCTTTTATTTCTTTCATCACATTCCCAGTGGGTCAGAGGTTTACATACACTCAATTAGTATTTGTTGGCATTGCCTTTAAATTGTTTACCTTGGGTCAAACATTTCAGCCAGCCTTCCACAAGCTTCCCACAATACGTTGGGTGAAATTTGGCCCATTCCTCCTGACAGAGCTGGTGTAACTGAGTCAGGTTTGTAGGCCTCCTTGCTCGCACACGCTTTTTCAGTTCTGCCCACACATTTTCTATGGGATTGAGGTCAGGGATTTGTGATGGCCACTCCAATACCTTGACTTTGTTGTCCTTAAGGCATTTTGCCACAACTTTGGAAGTATGCTTGGGGTCATTGTCCATTT
This sequence comes from Oncorhynchus tshawytscha, assembly GCF_018296145.1. Taxonomy (NCBI): domain Eukaryota; kingdom Metazoa; phylum Chordata; class Actinopteri; order Salmoniformes; family Salmonidae; genus Oncorhynchus; species Oncorhynchus tshawytscha. The sequence goes on from NC_056431.1 coordinate 1,242,088, forward strand.
GGAAGACCCATTTGCGACCAAGCTTTAACTTCCTCACTGATGTTTAGAGATGTTGCTTCAATATATCCACAGAATTTTCCAGCCTCATGATGCCATCTATTTTGTGAAGTGCACCAGTCTCTCTTGCAGCAAAGCACCCCCACAACATGATGCTGCCACCCCCGTGCTTCACGGTTGGGATGTGTTCTTCACTTGCAAGCCTCCCACTTTTTCCACCAAACATAACGATGGTCATTATGGCTAAACAGTTCTATTTTTGTTTCATCAGACCAGAGAACATTTCTCCAAAAAGTAAGATCTTTGTCCCCATGTGCAGTTGCAAACCGTAGTCTGGCTTTTTTATGGTGGTTTTGGAGCAGTGGCTTCTTCCTTGCTGAGCAGCCTTTCAGGTTGTGTCGATATAGGACTCGTTTTACTGTGGATATAGATACTTTTGACCTGTTTCCGCCTAGCGGAAGGTCCTTTGCTGTTGTTCTGGGATTGATTTGCATTTTTCGCACCAAAGTAAGTTAATCTCAAGGAGACAGAACGTGTCTCCTTCCTGGGCGGTATGACGGCTGCGTGGTCCCATGGTGTTTATACTTGCGTACGATTGTTTGTACGGATGAACGTGGTACCTTCAGGCATTTGGAAATTGCTCCCAAGGATGAACAAGATTTGTGAAGGTCTACAATGTTTTTTTCTGAGGTCTTAGCTGATTTCATTTGATTTTCCCATGATGTCAAGCAAAGAGGCACTGAGTTTGAAGGTATGCCTTGAAATACATCCACAGGTACACCTCCAATTGACTCAAATTATGTCAATTAGCTTATCAGAAGCTTCTAAAGCCATGACATAATTTTCTGGAATTTCCCAATCTGTTTAAAGGCACAGTCAACTTAGTGTATGTAAACTTCTGACCCACTGGAATTGTGATACAGTGAATTATAAGTTAAATAATCTGTCTGTAAACAATTGTTGGAAAAATTACTTGTGTCGTGCACAAAGTAGATGTCCGAAACTGACTTACCAAAACTATAGTTTGTCAACAAGAAATTTGTGGAGTGGTGAAAAACGAGTTTTAATAACTCCAACCTAAGTGTATGTAAACTTCTGACTTCAACTGTAAGTATTCAGACCATTTACACAGCACTTTGTTGAAGCACCTTTGGCTGAGATTACAGAGTATTCTTGGGTATGACGCTTCAATTTGGCAAACATGTATTTGGGGAGTTTCTCCCATTCTTCTCTGCAGATCCTCTCAAGCTCTGTCAGGTTGGTTGGGGAGTGTTGCTGCACAGCTATTTTCAGGTCTCTCCAGAGATGTTGGATCGATCGGGTCCAGGCTCTGGATGGGCCTTTCAAAGACATTCAGAGACTTGTCCCGAAGGCCCTCCTGTGTTCTCTTGGCTGTGTGCTTAGGGTCGTTGTCCTGTTGAAAGATGAACCTTCACCCAGTCGGAGATCCTGAGCGCTCTGGAGCAGGTTTTCATCAAGGATCTCTCTGTACTCTGCTCCGTTCAGCTTTCCCTCGATCTTGACTAGTCTTTCAGTCCCTGCCACTGAACAACATCACCACAGCATGATGCTGCCACCACCATGCTTTACTGTAGGGATGTTGCCAGGTTTCCTCCAGACGTGACGCTTGGCATTCAGGCCAAAGAGTTCAATCTTGGTTTCATCAGACCAGAGAATCTTGTTTCTCATGGTCAGAGTCCTTTAGGTGCCTTTTGACAAACCCCAAGCAGGCTATCATGTGCCTTTTTACTGAGGAGTGGATTCCATTTGGACCACTCAACCATAAAGACCTGATTGCTGGAGTGCTGCAGAGATGGTTGTCCTTCTGGAAGGTTCTCCCATCTCCACAGAGGAACTCTGGAGCTCTGTCAGAGTGACCATCGGGTTCTTGGTCACCTCCCTCATGAAGGCACTTCTCCCCTGATTGTCCAGTTTGGCCAGGCAGCCAGCTCTAGGAAGAGTCTTGGTGTTTCCAAACTTCTTCCATTTAAGAATGATGAAGGCCACTGTGTTCTTGGGGACCATTAATGCGGCAGAATTCTTTTTGTACCCTTTCCCAGATCTGTGCCTCGACACAGTCTTGTCTCGGAGCTCTACGGACAATTCCTTCGACCTCATGGCTTGGTTTTTGCTCTGCACTGTCAACTGTGGGACCTTATATAGACAGGAGTGTGCCTTTCCAAATCATGTCCAAAAAAGTATTTAGTCAGCCACCAATTGTGCAAGTTCTCCCACTGTAATTTTCATCATAGGTACACTTCAACTATGACAGACAAAATGAAAAAAAAAATCCAGAAAATCACATTGTAGGATTTTAAATGAATTTATTTGCAAATTATGGTGGAAAATAAGTATTTGGTCAATAATAAAAGTTTATCTCAATACTTTGTTATATACCCTTTGTTGGCAATGACAGAGGTCAAACGTTTTCTGTAAGTCTTCACAAGGTTTTCACACACTGTTGCTGGTATTTTGGCCCATTCCTCCATGCAGATCTCCTCTAGAGCAGTGATGTTTTGGGGCTGTTGCTGGGCAACACGGACTTTCAACTCCCACCAAAGATTTTCTATGGGGTTGAGATCTGGAGACTGGCTAGGCCACTGGCTAGGCCACTGGCTAGGCCATACATACCATTTTGTCCCCCTCAGAACATAGCTTTTTTGTGTCAGCAATTAGACATTGTTCTTAGGGGGGCCTAGTACCCTATCTCTGTAAAATGTCAACAGAGCACTGAGCTTACCAAAAGCTTTTGATTTTCAAAGCCTTTTATATGCAATTCAGCTCATGTCATGTTAATTTAGCTTTTTGCGACTAGCAGAAACAACTTTGCAGATGACCACCACAACATGTAAAATCCTCAATAGTCCATATGAGAAGGCAACACCGCTCTGTCTACAAAGTTCTATATTTAGGTTACGAAATCCAACTTTTTGGATATAATGCTAATGATACAAACGTATGTGGACACCCCTTCAAATTAGCGGATTCGGCTATTTCAGCCACACCTGTTTCTGACAGGTGTTTAAAATCGAGCACACAGCCATGCAATCTCCATAGACAAACATTGGCAGTAGAATAGCCTTACTAAAGAGTTCAGTGACTTTCAACGTGGCACTGTCATAGGATTCCCCCTTTCCAACAAGTTAGTTCATCAAATGTCTGCCCTGCTAGAGCTTCCCTGGACAACTGTAAGTGCTGCTAGAGCTTCCCTGGACAACTGTAAGTGCTGCTAGAGCTTCCCTGGACAACTATAAGTGCTGCTAGAGCTTCACTGGACAACTGTAAGTGCTGCTAGAGCTTCCCTGGACAACTATAAGTGCTGCTAGAGCTTCACTGGACAACTGTAAGTGCTGCTAGAGCTTCCCTGGACAACTGTAAGTGCTGCTAGAGCTTCCCCGGACAACTATAAGTGCTGCTAGAGCTTCCCTGGACAACTGTAAGTGCTGCTAGAGCTTCCCTGGACAACTGTAAGTGCTACTAGAGCTTCCCTGGACAACTGTAAGTGCTGTTATTGTGAAGTGGAAACCCCTTTTCCATCTGTTCATCCACAAATCAAAGCCTTTACTTATGCCAAAATTTGAAGATGGAACATTTAAGAAAAATGCATCCATGCCTTTATTTCCCCCAAAATATAAACTCGTAGCTTTTATTTGACATGCTCCAAATATCTAATTTGATAACTTCATGGGGACTTTTCCATGAAAATGCCCCTTCTTAAAATGTATTTTATAACATAAGGAAAGTGACATTTCATCACCATAGCGCGTTCCCCCGCTCTGGGCAGAGTGGGTGGACACCCTAAACATAACTGAAAATAAAATGATTAGCCTATAGGCATGAAACAAGATCTATTAAATATTGGATTGATATAATCCAGTAATAAAATCAACCTACCTCTCCGTGGACAGGTCCCGTCCAGAAAGCAGTGGACTGTCAGCGCAGACAGGAGAACCGCCAGCCTGATCCACGATGGCATCTTTACGCTTCTTTAATACGAGACATCTCTCTGTGTCGGTAAATCCAATCACACCGTATCAGTAGACTAGATTATAAAGCTGCTCCCTTTGACATCAATTAACACTCATTTGAAACGCAGAAAAAAAACGTTATACAAGTTGTCCCTGTTCCCGTACAAGCTCTCCAGACTACCTCTCCGCTGGCCTGAGTCTGGACTGCCGTTATGAGCAGCTGTTGATTTACATAACTCAAATAGATCAGACCACCTTCTGTGTTTTAATAAAATAACAGAAGCGAAGACATCACCAGATCTGTTGCAGAAACGTTTCAAACGACGAAACGGGGAGGGAACTACATGAATTTGTCCTAATAGCCTAATTACACCCCAGGCATCAACTAAATGGACCCCCCTCTCTCTCTCTCTCACACACACACATACACACACACACACACACACACACAGTCCCAACGGGCTCTATTCAATCCGTATCGCGGAAGTTCAGCTTTACAGCGTGATTGAAAAGTCAAGGTAATGTTCCCGCTTTAGCGGAGACAGTATTCACGGTAAACGCTGCATGTCGACTCAATCGGAAATTACAATTACAAGTTTATCCCGCAATATGTAACGATTCAGCGATACACAGAGAATATATCCCCAAATCTCAGTTTCTTCTGGTCAGACAACATGAACTCTCAGAAATCGGACATTGCGAAAGTACAGATAGTGTCGTGTCCATGTGTCAAACTCCTTTCCAGATAGAACTGTCCATGTTTGAAGGGCGAAAGGCCAGAAGCACTTTTGCGGAGCCAGCGCGCTGGGGAGCGTATGTGACAAAACAAACACTAGGTTTACGTAGTACACTGCTTTTTCAGGAGATTGAGCAAACATTTTGTTGTAATCTTGACATGTCCTAATGACATGGTCAGTAATAATAACCTGCTTCTCCGAAGGCCACGTTCACATTGTTTTGCTCTTTTGGTTATGGAGTTAAGGCCCGGGTTGCAGTTAAGAACATTGAGACAAACGTCTGTAAAAAGTGCTATAAATAGGTTATATTGATTGTTTCCCTTATTATAAACATTATTCCCTGTACAGTCACCCTACAAATGAAATCATACTTTGATGTCAACTGTAAATAATTATATTTCAGTTGACACTTCCTCTTTGGATTGACAAAGACTTGAGTAACTTTCTTAACTTGAACGTTCTCACTGAAACCCAACATCAACCTGCTATCTATGACACCAGTGCTTGAAGTGGACTGAAATAGGTGACAGTACTTATTTTGGGCGCCCCTACTGTTTATAATTATGTGCCACTGGCAGAACGCCACAATATTTTAAAGTAAAACTCTGTAAGAGGTGCCAAAACTCAAAACAGTAATACATTTGAGGTGCGATACTCTGTACTTCTGCGTTCTGGCACAATTCAAGCACTTTATAACACGTTGCAACACAATCTCACACTCAACTCGTGCAAATATGTACAAAAACTATTTAAGCAGATTTTGTGTGTTTTTGTGTGTCTTAATTCGTGTGAAAAGACACATTTTTGTGCAACTTCATTCATAGGAAAATACATTTTTGGGGGGCACACCTAAGAGCATTTTTTTTGTATTTTCACACAAATTAAGCCACATAAAAATACACTAAATCTGCTGAAATACTTTTTGTATATATTTGCACAAATTGAGTGTGATATTGAGTTGCACTGACTTACAGGTGGTTTGAGCCTTCTACAGCAGGGAGAGACAGGTCCAGCAGAGACTGGTTGTGCTGGTTTCACCCTATAATCTTTCTAACCAGAAGCTATATGCTGTAGAGTACAACAGCTGTCTCACCTAGTTTCACCCTATATCTTTCTAACCAGAAGCTGTATGCTGTAGAGTACAACAGCTGTCTCACCTAGTTTCACCCTACATCTTTCTAACCAGAAGCTGTATGCTGTAGAGTACAACAGCTGTCTCACCTAGTTTCACCCTACATCTTTCTAACCAGAAGCTGTATGCTGTAGAGTACAACAGCTGTCTCACCTAGTTTCACCCTACATCTTTCTAACCAGAAGCTGTATGCTGTAGAGTACAACAGCTGTCTCACCTAGTTTCACCCTATATCTTTCTAACCAGAAGCTGTATGCTGTAGAGTACAACAGCTGTCTCACCTAGTTTCACCCTACATCTTTCTAACCAGAAGCTGTATGCTGTAGAGTACAACAGTGAGAGCATCATTCCAGTGGCCCTGGAGGACTGGGTTTGTTTCCCCTGCTGTATAGAAGGAATGCGTTACATGATGACATGCCTAGTAGAGGGATGAACTGGGTTGATCATCATTACTGTGGATTTATTAAGGCTTAATAATAATAATAACCCTGATCCCTCCCTCCCAAGACTTCATTAACACGTTCTCCTGTTCCTAGACTAGCTCAGTCTCTAGGTAACTACAGGTTCCTGTCTGACTGCATAAGCCCATATTAGCATACTTTTCCCACACACTCAGTCCGCCCCAAAGCAACATGGACGCCATAGAGGGCTTATTGTCCATTGTCTCTCACAACGCCTCAGAGTCAGTCCGCCCCAAAGCAACATGGAGGTCCAGGTTGTTGTTAGAAGTCCATCTCCTCTCTCTTAAGCCCACAGGTGGGGCTCAGAGTCAGAGATATAACTGTAGTTCTGTCTGTGGGCCCAGCAGCAGGTCACCAATATGGTGCAGTGGAGGAGGATGAAGAAGAACATGACGAAGAGGAGTCTTGCTGTGTCCTGTAAGGTTAAAATGGCGTTCTCACTGAGAACTATAGTGAACACAGAAACTCTGCCCATGAACTTATGATGACATATACTACAACATTCCAGCAAGGACAGCATCCTGCATTCTTCAGTCATTGGTTGGCTGACTGAACCCCTCAGTGTTCTGCCAAGTTATTGGCTAAAACAACAGACGGACTATGTATGTGAACATTTCAGTCAGGCAGACGGATAGAGAATGTACAGTAGTATGTACCCATAAGAGTGTAGGATGGTGCAGCCTGTCTGGTTTGACTAAGCCTTTGGGCATGGTGACACAGCAATATGTAATCATGAATACAAAGACCAGGACCACTGATAAGGTTCTAGAGACATTCCTCATACAGACTGTACAGGTTAGAGGGACAGCTCTACACTACTGCATTGGTTTACACGCTGTCATACATTATTAGAGAAGGTAGATAACATTACTTGGCCTATTAAAGACATGTTTATGATTGGTTAACAGCTGGATACAGACAGGTGTATTGGAGTACTATGTCTAACAGCAGCTCATCATAAAAAACACCCATTCTGCTATTTCATCTCAATTCACCACCTTTCTGATGATCAAATGAACCTCTCTTCTGTCATAAAGACTCAATTCACCACCTTTCTGATGATCAAATGAACCTCTCTTCTGTCATAAAGACTCAATTCACCACCTTTCTGATGATCAAATGAACCTCTCTTCTGTCATAAAGACTCAATTCACCACCTTTCTGATGATCAAATGAACCTCTCTTCTGTCATAAAGACTCAATTCACCACCTTTCTGACCATCAAATGAACCTCTCTTCTGTCATAAAGACTCAATTCACCACCTTTCTGATGATCAAATGAACCTCTCTTCTGTCATAAAGACTCAATTCACCACCTTTCTGATGATCAAATGAACCTCTCTTCTGTCATAAAGACTCAATTCACCACCTTTCTGATGATCAAATGAACCTCTCTTCTGTCATAAAGACTCAATTCACCACCTTTCTGATGATCAAATGAACCTCTCTTCTGTCATAAAGACTCAATTCACCACCTTTCTGATGATCAAATGAACCTCTCTTCTGTCATAAAGACTCAATTCACCACCTTTCTGATGATCAAATGAACCTCTCTTCTGTCATAAAGACTCAATTCAATACTTTGTTTTGAACCAATCTGATATGATGTTATGACATATGATCCATTGTATAAATAGTATAGTCATGTCTGAACCACAGCGGTGCTGTTGGAGCGGGGTTTCTGTCCGGAACCCTGTGGTACCAAGCTCTTCAGCAGATGGTTACATCATTTGCATGAAGAAGTGCTTCTTTCAGCCTGCCTCATTGGGTGAAGAAGACAGAGAAGTGGGTTGTGGGTAGTCTGAGCATGTCTATTACAACTACCACACACTATCTTTCAAATAAAATTGATTTCAAATAAAATGTATTTATATAGCCCTTCTTACATCAGCTGATATCTCAAAGTGCTGTACAGAAACCCAGCCTAAAACCCCAAACAGCAAGCAATGCAGGTGTAGAAGCACAGTGGCTAGGAAAAACTCACTAGAAAGGCCAAAACCTAGGAAGAAACCTAGAAAGGAACCAGGCTATGTGGGGTGGCCAGTCCTCTTCTGGCTGTGCCGGGTTGAGATTATAACAGAACATGGCCAAGATGTTCAAATGTTCATAAATGACCAGCATGGTCAAAGAAATAATAATCACAGTAGTCTTTCAGACGGAAACATATATGTACCAACACTATTACAACGACAGTGTCATACAAATGCCAGTGGGTGTTGATGGGTGTGTATGCCTTCCGCCTACAATGGCTGCCACTTTGGATCTCTTCCTAACCCAGGGTGAGTGCCATTCCAAACATTCCACCTCAGTATTCCAAACTTCCAAATGCAGGATTTCGTCATGTATTCCAAGAGAATCCAGTGGGATATGACAGCCTGTCCTTCTTTCTATCATCTGTCCATCTGTCTGTCCATCTCACACGGTGTGGTTGGTTTCCTTGGGAACAGGGGGAGGTCCCGGGCTGCTGGTTCCACTGGTGCGAGAGGCGCCGCCCCTCCAACCAAATAGAGCATCCTGCAGGACAGGTGGAACACACAGTTACTGTTGTGTGTGTGAGGTTGTGTGTGTGAGAAACAGATTAAAGAAGATGACAGTATCTCACCTGTACAGCGCCCAGACTAAGGTTCCAGCCACCAACCGAGTCTCCCCCAGGACTCCTCACAGAGGTGGGAGTGAGAGCGTCAGCAGAGGGGACATGGGCTGGAGCTAACGCTGGTGTGTTTGTGGGAGGGCCAGAAGCCACCTGTGGGAGTATGACAGGCAGCGTGTGTGTTCCCTCCTCCAGGGGAGTATCCTGTGACCCCCCCAGGAGAGAGGATGAATTAGACAGGGGGAGCCGATCCCGACACATAGCTAGGTGCCGGGCTGCTCTCTCCTGAGGCGTTCTGCAGGGGATGTGTATTTGAGTGTTTCTTTTTGCGCAGGGTGTCTATCCAGCTGGAGCTGTGTCTGGAGGCAAAGTTGGCCAGGGCCAGGGAGGACAGTCTCATGTTCTTCCCAGAGGTGATGAGCTCCCCAAAGCCCTCCTGGTGGGCAAAGGCATATCCTGACCTCCTGAACCCGCCCCTTGCCCCCAGACGACCCTCAGGCACACCCCCGCCCCTGACTCCTCCCATGCATCGACCCGCTGGCTTCCTCGTCTTCTGACGCACCAGCTGGGTGTAACGCACCTGGAGGGGGGAGAGGGGTCAGGGCAAGGGAGGGGTGAGAGCAGGGGAGGTAGAGGGGGAGGGGGGAAAGGGAGAGGTAGAGAGGACAGACAGGAGGGTTATTTCTTAGTATAAAGGGATATGTAGTGTTTAACACTGGTGACCGGTATCCTGGGACTTCCTGACCAAGCTCTTTCCCGTTTCCTGAGAGAAATATTGACGGGTCCTGAAGACCAATAACTTAAAAAATGTTATGCAGCACTAATGCAAAAATACTAAATATGCACGATAGCTGCATGCATGAACCGAACATAACGACTCCTTGGCTTCACAACCTACATTAGACCAGTCATCACAACGCTAGCAGCCAAACATATTTAGCCTATAGGCCTGCTCAACATAGTCCTCAATAGAAAACATCACTTACATACATGATTTCCATAAACTGCATTGCTGACTATCATGTGTAGACTACACACGGCCTGTTGACACAGTTACTGAAGGCAATCTCCATCTCACATTCACAAAGCTCCAGTCATACTCACTGTTAACAAGATGGTAGGTACATTGTGTCCACAAACGCTCTTGACGAAATAGACATTTGCAACATTGTTCCATGATGTTACAATAACACAAATGAGTAGAAAGGCTGTACTCGTCAGATTGGCAGGGATTTGTCCTCCACTACTAGGCATATTTCCTTGTCTGTTTGTTTAGTGGAACATCTGATATGTTCCCTGTGACAAAGTGACTATAATGGGCAGGTTATGATAAACCACAACCTTCTGAATTCCCCTGATAGCCAGGTCCAGGTCATAAACCACAACCTTCTGAATTCCCCTGATAGCCAGGTCCAGGCCATAAAACACAACCTTCTGAATCCCCCCTGATAGCCAGGTCCTGGTCATAAACCACAACCTTCTGAATCCCCCTGATAGCCAGGTCCAGGTCATAAACCACAACCTTCTGAATCCCCCTGATAGCCAGGTCCAGGTCATTAACCACAACCTTCTGAATCCCCCTGATAGCAAGGTCCAGGTCATAAACCACAACCTTCTGAATCCCCCTGATAGCCAGGTCCAGGTCATAAACCACACCCTTCTGAATCCCCCTGATAGCCAGGTCCAGGTCATAAACCACAACCTTCTGAATCCCCCTGATAGCCAGGTCCAGGTCATAAACCACAACCTTCTGAATCCCCCTGATAGCCAGGTCCAGGTCATAAACCACAACCTTCTGAATCCCCCTGATAGCCAGGTCCAGGTCATAAACCACAACCTTCTGAATCCCCCTGATAGCCAGGTCCAGGTCATAAACCACAACCTTCTGAATCCCCCTGATAGCCAGGTCCAGGTCATAAACCACAACCTTCTGAATCCCCCTGATAGCCAGGTCCAGGTCATAAACCACAACCTTCTGAATCCCCCTGATAGCCAGGTCCAGGTCATAAACCACAACCTTCTGAATTCCCTGATAGCCAGGTCCAGGTCATAAACCACAACCTTCTGAATCCCCCTGATAGCCAGGTCCAGGTCATAAACCACAACCTTCTGAATCCCCCTGATAGCCAGGTCCAGGTCATAAACCACAACCTTCTGAATCCCCCTGATAGCCAGGTCCAGGGGGAGTGAAAAGAGCCAACAAGCTGGCAGGCATCTTTCAGTCAAAGCTATGGGTTAGCTAAAACAAATAACATTTTTACTAGCCTGTAGGCTAATAACCTCATCATATTTTACGCTACATTTAGGCTACATTAACACATTTTGTGGTGACTTTGATAGAACTTTTGAGTTGAGTAAAATACAACAAGAAACCATTAGTTTCCTGTCCGTGTTTCTCAATTTACAGTGGTATAATCAAAGATTTTTTTATAACTAAACCAAAATAGACCACATCCTATCTTTCCAAATGAAACAAATGAGTCATAGTGGGCAGAACAAGCTAAATGGTGGGCAGAGCCAAGCACAGACTAGCGAGATCCTATTAGCTCGTTCTAGCATACATCTGCATATTTCCATTAGGAAACGTCTACTTTGTGGAGTGAGCGTGTGCAATAACTCAATTAGCCTTTGCATTCCTTCTAAACAATGCCATTTTTTACAACTTTGGCAAAGGTTAAAATCTACAAAATGTAGTCCACTCTGTTCATAACAGATTTTAGTTTTGGGGACAGAAAACTGTATTGAGGTCAAATGTTTCCCAGATGAGAAAATGTGCAGAATGTCGGCCAAAATCCTGTCAATCCTTATCCCACTGTCAGCCACTGGGCTTCCTCTCACTACCATATTTGGTAGTGAGTGGGAATGGCAATCGGATGCTTCACATTTACACATCCGGTGAAATATCTGTCTCATTGTTCTATCTGTGGTATAATTATGTCAGATGTATTTCAGGACGGTTGCAATTTTCTCAGGAAGGATGTGTAGAACGTGTAGAATGTTTTCGGACAATATTAAACCCTAGTGATAATCACGTATTATAAGGTGATAGGGACAGCTGTTCTCGAGGGAATGAAGGTATATTCACAGACTCAGAGTCAATATTTACAGAGAAGATAAGTGATGGGATACAGAGAGCGCTGGCATACGCACAAACAGTTAATCATTGGTAGAGTTAGGGGACATTGGTGTGATTTCAGTCACAGCAATGAAGAGACAAACAGACAGAATCACAGTAGTATAGAGAGAAGACAGGAGTCATGGCTGACAGACTGAAGGCCAGACTGAAGGCCAGACTGAAGGCCAGACTGAAGGCCAGACTGAAGGCCAGAGTGAAGGCCAGACTGAAGGTCAGACTGAAGGCCAGACTGAAGGCCAGACTGAAGGCCAGAGTGAAGGCCAGACTGAAGGCCAGACTGAAGGCCAGAGTGAAGGCCAGACTGAAAGCCAGACTGAAGGTCAGACTGAAGGCCAGACTGAAGGCCAGAGTGAAGGCCAGACTGATAGCCAGACTGAAGGCCAGAGTGAAGGCCAGACTGAAGGCCAGACTGAAGGCCAGAGTGTAGGCCAGACTGAAGGTCAGACTGAAGGCCAGACTGAAGGCCAGAGTGAAGGCCAGACTGAAAGCCAGACTGAAGGCCAGAGTGAAGGCCAGAGTGAAGGCCAGACTGAAAGCCAGACTGAAGGCCAGAGTGAAGGCCAGACTGAAAGCCAGACTGAAGGCCAGAGTGAAGGCCAGAGTGAAGGCCAGACTGAAAGCCAGACTGAAGGCCAGACTGAAGACCAGAGTGATGGCCAGACTGATAGCCAGACTGAAGGCCAGAGTGAAGGCCAGACTGAAGGTCAGACTGAAGGCCAGAGTGAAGGTCAGACTGAAGGTCAGACTGAAGGCCAGACTGAAGGCCAGAGTGAAGGCCAGACTGAAAGCCAGACTGAAGGTCAGACTGAAGGCCAGATTGATGTAGATGAGCACTGAAAGACTTTGAGACAGGAACAGAGGATCATAAAGAAGTGGTCATGAACCAGCATCCTTTCTTCATCCCTTCCACTGATTTCACATGACTGAATAACTATTTTATTTGACCTTTATTTTACCAGACAGGTCAACTAAGAACAAATACTTATTTACAATGACAGCTTGGCAATTGGTGAATGCTATCTGGAGTTTATCTTCTGTTTTCACCTATCCAATGTGTTAGTGAGTAGGATCAGTGATTAGGATCAGAAGCTGTGAGTGTGGCCAGAAGCATATTGTTCTCACCGTATCAGAGAGCTGTGAGTGTGGCCAGAAGCATATTGTTCTCACTATATCAGAGAGCTGTGAGTGTGGCCAGAAGCATATTGTTCTCACTATATCAGAGAGCTGTGAGTGTGACCAGAAGCATATTGTTCTCACCGTATCAGAGAGATGTGAGTGTGGCCAGAAGCATATTGTTCTCACCGTATCAGAGAGATGTGAGTGTGGCCAGAAGCATATTGTTCTCACCGTATCAGAGAGATGTGAGTGTGGCCAGAAGCATATTGTTCTCACCGTATCAGAGAGCTGTGAGTGTGGCCAGAAGCATATTGTTCTCACCGTATCAGAGACCTGTGAGTGTGGCCAGAAGCATATTGTTCTCACCGTATCAGAGAGCTGTGAGTGTGGCCAGAAGCATATTGTTCTCACCGTATCAGAGAGCTGTGAGTGTGGCCAGAAGCATATTGTTCTCACCGTATCAGAGAGCTGTGAGTGTGGCCAGAAGCATATTGTTCTCACTATATCAGAGACATGTGAGTGTGGCCAGAAGCATATTGTTCTCACCATATCAGAGAGATGTGAGTGTGACCAGAAGCATATTGTTCTCACCGTATCAGAGAGCTGTGAGTGTGGCCAGAAGCATATTGTTCTCACCGTATCAGAGAGCTGTGAGTGTGGCCAGAAGCATATTGTTCTCACCGTATCAGAGAGCTGTGAGTGTGGCCAGAAGCATATTGTTCTCACCGTATCAGAGAGATGTGAGTGTGGCCAGAAGCATATTGTTCTCACTATATCAGAGAGCTGTGAGTGTGACCAGAAGCATATTGTTCTCACCGTATCAGAGAGCTGTGAGTGTGGCCAGAAGCATATTGTTCTCACTATATCAGAGAGCTGTGAGTGTGACCAGAAGCATATTGTTCTCACCGTATCAGAGAGCTGTGAGTGTGGCCAGAAGCATATTGTTCTCACTATATCAGAGACCTGTGAGTGTGGCCAGAAGCATATTGTTCTCACTATATCAGAGACCTGTGAGTGTGGCCAGAAGCATATTGTTCTCACCGTATCAGAGAGCTGTGAGTGTGGCCAGAAGCATATTGTTCTCACCGTATCAGAGAGATGTGAGTGTGGCCAGAAGCATATTGTTCTCACCGTATCAGAGACCTGTGAGTGTGGCCAGAAGCATATTGTTCTCACTATATCAGAGACCTGTGAGTGTGGTCAGAAGCATATTGTTCTCACCGTATCAGAGACCTGTGAGTGTGGCCAGAAGCATATTGTTCTCACTATATCAGAGAGCTGTGAGTGTGGCCAGAAGCATATTGTTCTCACCGTATCAGAGAGCTGTGAGTGTGGCCAGAAGCATATTGTTCTCTCACTATATCAGAGAGCTGTGAGTGTGGCCAGAAGCATATTGTTCTCACCGTATCAGAGACCTGTGAGTGTGGCCAGAAGCATATTGTTCTCACTATATCAGAGAGCTGTGAGTGTGGCCAGAAGCATATTGTTCTCACCGTATCAGAGAGCTGTGAGTGTGGCCAGAAGCATATTGTTCCTACTATATCAGAGAGCTGTGAGTGTGGCCAGAAGCATATTGTTCTCACTATATCAGAGAGCTGTGAGTGTGGCCAGAAGCATATTGTTCTCACTATATCAGAGAGCTGTGAGTGTGGTCAGAAGCATATTGTTCTCACTATATCAGAGAGCTGTGAGTGTAGCCAGAAGCATATTGTTCTCACCGTATCAGAGAGCTGTGAGTGTGGCCAGAAGCATATTGTTCTCACTATATCAGAGAGCTGTGAGTGTGGCCAGAAGCATATTGTTCTCACCGTATCAGAGAGCTGTGAGTGTGGCCAGAAGCATATTGTTCTCACTATATCAGAGAGCTGTGAGTGTGGCCAGAAGCATATTGTTCTCACCATATCAGAGAGCTGTGAGTGTGGCCAGAAGCATATTGTTCTCACCATATCAGAGAGCTGTGAGTGTGGCCAGAAGCATATTGTTCTCACCGTATCAGAGAGCTGTGAGTGTGGCCAGAAGCATATTGTTCTCACCGTATCAGAGAGCTGTGAGTGTGGCCAGAAGCATATTGTTCTCACCGTATCAGAGAGATGTGAGTGTGACCAGAAGCATATTGTTCTCACCGTATCAGAGAGCTGTGAGTGTGGCCAGAAGCATATTGTTCTCACCGTATCAGAGAGATGTGAGTGTGACCAGAAGCATATTGTTCTCACTATATCAGAGACCTGTGAGTGTGGCCAGAAGCATATTGTTCTCACTATATCAGAGAGATGTGAGTGTGGCCAGAAGCATATTGTTCTCACTATATCAGAGACCTGTGAGTGTGGTCAGAAGCATATTGTTCTCACTATATCAGAGAGATGTGAGTGTGGCCAGAAGCATATTGTTCTCACTATATCAGAGACCTGTGAGTGTGGTCAGAAGCATATTGTTCTCACTATATCAGAGAGATGTGAGTGTGGCCAGAAGCATATTGTTCTCACTATATCAGAGACCTGTGAGTGTGGTCAGAAGCATATTGTTCTCACTATATCAGAGAGATGTGAGTGTGGCCAGAAGCATATTGTTCTCACTATATCAGAGACCTGTGAGTGTGGCCAGAAGCATATTGTTCTCACCGTATCAGAGACCTGTGAGTGTGGCCAGAAGCATATTGTTCTCACCGTATCAGAGAGCTGTGAGTGTGGCCAGAAGCATATTGTTCTCACCGTATCAGAGAGCTGTGAGTGTGGCCAGAAGCATATTGTTCTCACCGTATCAGAGAGCTGTGAGTGTGGTCAGAAGCATATTGTTCTCACCGTATCAGAGAGCTGTGAGTGTGGTCAGAAGCATATTGTTCTCACCGTATCAGAGAGCTGTGAGTGTGGCCAGAAGCATATTGTTCTCACCGTATCAGAGAGCTGTGAGTGTGGCCAGAAGCATATTGTTCTCACCGTATCAGAGAGCTGTGAGTGTGGTCAGAAGCATATTGTTCTCACCGTATCAGAGACCTGTGAGTGTGGTCAGAAGCATATTGTTCTCACCGTATCAGAGACCTGTGAGTGTGGTCAGAAGCATATTGTTCTCACTATATCAGAGAGCTGTGAGTGTGGCCAGAAGCATATTGTTCTCACTATATCAGAGAGATGTGAGTGTGGCCAGAAGCATATTGTTCTCACCGTATCAGAGACCTGTGAGTGTGGCCAGAAGCATATTGTTCTCACCGTATCAGAGACCTGTGAGTGTGGTCAGAAGCATATTGTTCTCACCGTATCAGAGACCTGTGAGTGTGGCCAGAAGCATATTGTTCTCACCGTATCAGAGACCTGTGAGTGTGGCCAGAAGCATATTGTTCTCACCGTATCAGAGACCTGTGAGTGTGGTCAGAAGCATATTGTTCTCACCGTATCAGAGACCTGTGAGTGTGGCCAGAAGCATATTGTTCTCACCGTATCAGAGAGCTGTGGTTTCAGGTCCAGTTTGAGGAATCGGAAAGCCAGAACTGGAACGATGCAGATCACTGTGGCCAAGACGATGGTCAGCCACACCAGCGGCTGGACCAGTGTGCTCTGGGCACTGCCTACGAAGTGGAACTGGTTGGGAAAGATGCTGAATAGAGTCTGGCTGTGCATAGCCAACATGATGGTGAAGAAGGAGCCCACAGAGCCCCACACAAAGAAATGGTTGATGGCTGTCCAGTAGCCTGTGTCCAGAGCAATCTGCACACACACACACACACACACACACACACACACACACACACACACACACACACACACACACACACACACACACAGACACACACACACACACACACACACACACACACACACACACACACACACACACACAGACACACACAGACACACACAGACACACACACACACACACACACACACACACACACACACACACAGACACACACAGACACACACACACACACACACACACACACACACACACACACACACACACAGACACACACACACACAGACACACACAGACACACACAGACACACACACACACACACACACACACACACACACAGACACACACAGACACACACACACACACACACACACACACACAGACACACACAGACACACACAGACACACACACACACAGACACACACACACACACACAGACACACACAGACACACACACACACACACACACAGACACACACAGACACACACACACACACACACACACACACACAGACACACACACACACACACACACACAGACACACACAGACACACACACACACACACACACACACACACACACACACAGACACACACACACACAGACACACACACACACAGACACACACACACACACACACAGACACACACACACAGACACACACACACACACACACACACAGACACACACACACACACACAGACACACACACACACACACACACACACACACACACACACACACACACACACACACACACACACACACACACACACACACACACAGACACACACACACACACACACACACACACACACACACACACACACACACACACACACACACACACACACACACACACACACACACACACACACACACACAGAGAGAGATTTAAGCAATAAGGCGTGAGGGGCTGTGGTACTATGCATGGCCAATACCACGGCTTTCAGCTAATCAGCATTCAGGGCTCTAACCACCCAGTTTGTACAGAAGGCCGGTGTATATCAGACCGTATATAATAATAATAAGACACCTCGGGGGGTTGTGGTATATGGTCTGATATACCATGACTAACAGCTGTATCCAGGCTGTACTCTGCGTTGCGTCATGCATAAGACTGCCCTTAGCCGTGGTATATTGGCCATTATCACAAACCCCTGAGGTGCCTTATTGCTATTATAAACTGGTTTCCAACATAACTAGAACAGTAAACAAGTCTTTTTGTGTAATACCGTGGTATATTGTCTGATATACACACGGCCCAAACTACCCGGTTTATCATATGTAGCAAACCTTCAAACATGTTGCCTACAGGAAGTGGATACTACAGTCCTTCCCCCCGCTCACCTGCACACTGACCACGATCACCAGGGCGGTGGCCGTGGTAACAGCAAAGGTCTGGTAGTCAGCGAGGGGTTCCCCGGTGCCCTGGGTTCCGTGGGACAGGATGGCATAGGGTACGAAGAACAACACAACACTAGTGTAGATACCCTGGGTTATACAGATGAAGAACTCTCTCTTGTTGAACAGCAGGTTAAGCTGACCTGGCTCATACAGCTTAGGATACTCCAGACTACGCTGCTCTGGGACGTCCTACAGAGGGAAAGAGGAACAACCAGGGGTCAAGGGTCAGGGGTCAAAGGGTACAGAGGTGCTTGGGAGACTCACCTGGTCAAATATTCCCATGGCCAGCACGGGGAGAGAGGTGTAGACGATGTTATAGAGAGTGATGAAGTACTGATCATATACTGTCTGAGAGAGAGAGAGAGAGAAGGATGAAGAGAGGGATGGAGAGAGAGAGGGATGGAGAGAGGGATGGAAAAAGAGAGCGAGAGAGAGAGAAAGAAAAGAGAGAGAGAGGGTAGGAGGGAGATAACAGAGAGATAGAGAGAGAGGGTGGGAGGGAGAGAGAGAGAGACACACACAGTAAGAACGACAACCTCACCTCATTTAAGCTCCAATATAACATCATGCCCCATGAGTCTTCACTTCAACCCTTATAGTTCCTCCTAAACACCCCTAACGTGTTTTTTGACAGTGAAGTCAAAACTATTTACCTCAACCCAACTTATAAAACCCTTTCACCCCTCACCTCTAAACCACCGTTCCTGATCCCTCACCCCTGACCTCTCACCTGGGCAGAGAAGCCACAGAAGAAGCCAAACCAGAAGTGCACCATGGTGAAGGCAAAGTTCTTGTAGAAGAAGTAGCAGAGGAAGCGACACATGCGGAGGTAGGACCAGCGTCCGTGGACCAGCAGCAGGCGCTGGAGGAAGCGGAACTGGGAGAAGGAGTAGTCAGACGCCAGCACTGCCTGGATGCCCTCCTGACCACTGATGCCCACTCCTATATGAGCCGCTGGGTGGGGGATAGACAGACACTTCATATAGGTTATAGGAGAGTAGACAAGGACAGAGAGCAACTGTAGACAATTGAAAAGTGTAATTATCAGGGGTGTTAGTGCTGGGCTGGCACAGAAGCCTGCTATGCTCTTCCCTCAGATTCAGGTTTGGTAACCAGTCAACAAGTTGAGTAATCGCTCACAGGTTGAGTAATGTATCCAAGGACATGGTGTCGAGCCCAGAAAACAGGATGTGAAACCACAAGGACCTCTCCTCCCTCAGAGGCCTCCTCTCTTCTGCTTTTCATACACACACACACACTCACACACTTGTATGCGTGCACACAAACACACATGCACGCACACATACATACACACAATTGTGAAAGGCATGGTGAGGCGTGAGAAAAGAGGACGTAAGGAGAGAGAACTACACAGAAACAGATAAAGTGGGATTCTGGGGACTTTCCATGACCTTACAAATAGACTGTGCTGCCAGAGCACTTTGCTTCAATATATCTCCTCGTTCCCCTTATCTCTCAAGTCTTCCCATCTCTGTTATCATCTTTGCCAAGCACTTCTGTCATTCGCCCTTCCTCCAACCCTCCTCTGACATCCTCTCCTCCATCCCTCTCTCTCTCTAACTTACTCTTGATCATGCTAACATCATTAGCCCCGTCTCCTATGGCCAGGGTGACAGCTTTCTTGTGTTTCTTGATGAGCTCCACCACCAGGGCTTTCTGTAGAGGAGTCACCCTGCAGCAGATCACTGCTCTACAGACACACGCTGTAGACACAAACTCCCCCTCCATATCAGCCTCCAACGCATGGGCCTGACACAGAGAGAGAGAGAGAGAGAGAGAGAGAGAGAGAGAGAGAGAGAGAGAGAGAGAGGGAGGGGGGAGAGAGAGAGGGAGGTAGAGAGAGAGAGAGGGAGAGAGAGACGGAGGGAGAGGGAGAGAGAGGGAGGGATAGAGAGAGAGAGAGAGAGAGAGAGAGGGAGAGAGAGAGAGAGAGAGAGAGAGAGGGGAGGGGGAGAGAGAGAGGGGAGGGAGAGAGGGGGAGGGAGAGAGAGAGCGAGAGGGAGGGGGAGGGAGAGAGGGGGAGGGAGAGAGAGAGAGAGAGAGCGAGAGAGAGGGATAGAGAGAGAGAGAGAGAGAGAGGGAGGGAGGGAGGGAGGGAGGGAGGGAGGGAGGGAGAGAGCGAGAGAGAGAGGGAGAACTTGTTTGGATATTTTAGATTTGTTATGAGCGCCATGTTTTCTATTGCACAAGTAGTGTGTCCAGTGTAGTGGTGTTTGTATATCTAGTGGGTTATATATCTGTTTTTAAGCCACCGCGCCTCCATCTTGGCTCTCCCTCACCAGTGTAAAACACATTTAGGAAGGTATAGAAATACATTTGTTTTTGACATGTTTATTCTATTACAGACACCTTAATGCAGACTTTTAAATTATATTATGTGAGCTAAACATAAAAAGGACATACTGTATATAAAAACAAGTATAATTTTTTTAAAGTACAAATTTTACTGTCTCCACTACAACAAAAACACTTAAATACATGTAAATAAATCCATTCATTCCAATGGAGGACTGCTCCTTCTGGGCAGTGCCAATATGGCCGACCAGTGGCATCAAAGCCTCTCATTGGCCATTACATAGCAACAGCAATCCAGGGCTTATATACATCATTGGTGTGAGTGTGTGTGTCGTCTCACCAGGCTATGTCCGTTGATGACGAGGGCGAACTCTCCAGATATGGAGTCTAGCGTGGTTGAGGAGGGGGGTCGAGGGGCGGGAGGGCCAGGGGGAGGGGGACACTGCTGCTGTTTGTCCCCCACGGAGGGCCACTGTCTCCCATCTCCTCCCCCGTCTCCCCCAAACCCATTCCCCAGAGAACAGGCCTCGCCCCATCCCTCCATCACCTCCTCCTTTCCTTCCTCTCTCGTACGGGCAAACTCTATCATCCTCTCCCTCGCTCTCCTGAAGAGAAAGAAAATGAGGGAGGAGAAATGACAGGACAGGACAAAGAGATGAGGGTGAATAGTTGATTAATACACTGAACAGAGAGAGACAGAGAGAGACAGAGAGAGAGAGACACGGAGAGAGAAACAGAGAGACACGGAGAGAGACAGAAAGAGAGCGACAGAAAGAGAGAGAGAGAAAGAGAGACAGAAAGAGACAGTGAGAGAGACAAAGAGAGAGACAGAAAGAGAGAGACAGAAAGAGAGAGACAGAAAGAGAGACAAAGAGAGAGACAGAAAGAGAGAGACAGAAAGAGAGAGAGAGAGAAAGAGACAGTGAGAGAGACAGAGAGAGAGACAGAAAGAGACAGTGAGAGAGACAGAGAGAGAGACAGAAAGAGAGAGACAGAAAGAAACAGAGAGAGAGACAGAAAGAGAGACAGAAAGAGAGAGACAGAAAGAGAGACAGAGAGAGAGACAGAAAGAGAGAGACAGAAAGAGAGACAAAGAGAGAGACAGAAAGAGAGACAGAGAGAGAGACAGAAAGAGAGCGACAGAAAGAGACAGAGAGAGACAGAGAGAGAGAGACCGAAAGAGAGACAAAGAGAGAGACAAAGAGAGACAAAGAGAGAGACAGAAAGAGAGAGACAGAGAGAGAGACAGAAAGAGAGCGACAGAAAGAGACAGAGAGAGACAGAAAGAGAGACAGAAAGAGAGAGACAGAAAGAGAGACAGAAAGAGAGACAGAAAGAGAGACAGAAAGAGAAAGAAAGTTTTAAATAGCCAGCTCTAGTTTGTGTGTGTTTGTGTGTGTGTGTGTCTCACCCTGATAGATGATAGAGGGAGGAATAGAGAGATAGATGGATAGAGGGAGGAATAGAAAGATAGATGGATAGAGGGAGGAATAGAGATATATGGATAGAGGGAGGAATAGAGAGATAGATGGATAGAGGGAGGAATAGAGGATAGTTAGAGTACCTGAGTTCCTCTCTAACACTCAGCACTGTGTTTCCACTGATGATGAACACCTCAGTCATATCACCAGTCAGCATCTTACAGGAGTAACCTATATTAACTGCTGTCTCTGAGAGAAAGAGAGAGAGAGAGAGACAGAAAGAGAGAGACAGAGAGAGAGACATAAATAGAGAGGCAGAGAGAGAGACAGACAGAGAGAGAGACAGAAAGAGAGACAGAAAGAAAGACAGAAAGAGACAGAGACAGAAAGAGAGACAGAAAGAGAGAGAGACAGAAAGAGAGACAGAAAGAGAGAGAGAGAGACAGAAAGAGAGAGACAGAAAGAGAGACAGAAAGAGAGAGAGACAGAAAGAGAGACAGAAAGAGAGAGAGAGAGACAGAAAGAGAGACAGAAAGAGAGACAGAAAGAGACAGAGACAGAAAGAGAGACAGAAAGAGAGAGAGACAGAAAGAGAGACAGAAAGAGAGAGAGGCAGAAAGAGAGACAGAAAGAGAGAGAGACAGAAAGAGAGACAGAGACAAAGAGTCAGAAAGAGAGACAGAAAGAGAGAGAGAGACAGAAAGAGAGAGAGACAGAAAGAGAGACAGAAAGGGAGACAGAAAGGGAGAGAGACATAAAGAGAGACAGAAATAGAGAGACAGAAAGAGAGACATAAAGAGAGAGACAGAAAGAGAGACAGGCAGAGAGAGAGACATAAAGAGAGACAGAAAGAGAGATAGGCAGAGGGAGAGACATAAAGAGAGACGAAAGAGAGACAGAAAGAGAGACAAAGAGACAGAAAGAGAGACAAAGACAGAAAGAGAGACAAAGAGACAGAAAGAGAGACAAAGAGAGAGACATAAAGAGAGACAGAGAGAGCGAGAGACAAAAAGAGAGACAGAAAGAGAGAGAGGCAGAGAGAGAGACATAAAGAGAGACAGAGAGACAGAGAGAGAGACAGAAAGAGAGACAGAAAGAGAGACAGAAAGAGAGACAGAAAGAGACAGAGACAGAAAGAGAGAGAGACAGAAAGAGAGACAGAAAGAGAGACAGAAAGAGAGACAGAAAGAGAGACAGAAAGAGAGAGAGACAGAAAGAGAGACAGAAAGAGAGAGAGAGAGACAGAAAGAGAGAGACAGAAAGAGAGAGAGACAGAAAGAGAGACAGAAAGAGAGACAGAAAGAGACAGAGACAGAAAGAGAGACAGAAAGAGAGAGAGACAGAAAGAGAGATAGAAAGAGAGAGAGACAGAAAGAGAGACAGAGACAAAGAGTCAGAAAGAGAGACAGAAAGAGAGAGACCGAAAGAGAGACATAAAGAGAGAGAGAGAAAGAGAGACAGAAAGAGAGAGAGACAGAAAGAGAGACAGAAAGAGAGAGAGGCAGAAAGAGAGACAGAAAGAGAGAGAGACAGAAAGAGAGACAGAGACAAAGAGTCAGAAAGAGAGACAGAAAGAGAGAGAGAGACAGAAAGAGAGAGAGACAGAAAGAGAGACAGAAAGGGAGACAGAAAGAGAGAGAGACATAAAGAGAGACAGAAATAGAGAGACAGAAAGAGAGACATAAAGAGAGAGACAGAAAGAGAGACAGGCAGAGAGAGAGACATAAAGAGAGACAGAAAGAGAGATAGGCAGAGGGAGAGACATAAAGAGAGACGAAAGAGAGACAGAAAGAGAGACAGAAAGAGAGAGAGGCAGAAAGAGAGACAGAAAGAGAGAGAGACAGAAAGAGAGACAGAAAGAGAGAGGCAGAGAGAGAGACAGAGACAGAAAGAGAAAGACAGAAAGAGAGACAGAAAGAAAGAGACAGAAAGAGAGATACAGAAAGAGAGAGACAGAGAGAGAGACAGAGACAGAAAGAGAGAGACAGAAAGAAAGAGACCGAAAGAAAGAGACAGAAAGAGAGACAAAAAAGTGAGGGAAAGGAAAGGTTTAGTTTATCCTAGTAATAAATAGCCAGCTCTAGTTTGTGTGTGTGTGTGTGTGTGTGTGTGTGTGTGTGTTTGAGTGTGTCTGTGTGTGTGTGTCTGTCTGTGTGTTTGTGTGTGTCTCACCCTGTTTGTCTCCCGTGAGGACCCAGATCTTGATGTTAGCAAGGGAGAGAATAGCGATGGTCTCAGGAACTCCCTCCTGTAGCTTATCCTCTATGGCTGTGGCTCCCAGGAGCTAGAGTAGAATAGAGCATAGAGCAGAGTAGAATAGAGCAGAGTAGAATAGAGCATAGAGCAGAGTAGAATAGAGCAGAGTAGAATAGAGCATAGAGCAGAGTAGAATAGAGCATAGAGCACAGTAGAGTAGAATAGAGCATAGATCAGAGTAAAATAGAGCAGAGTAGAATAGAGCAGAATAGAATAGAGAAGAGTAGAATAAAGCAGAGTAGAATAGAGAAGAATAGAATAGAGAAGAGTAGAATAGAGCATAGAGCAGAGTAGAATAGAGAAGAATAGAATAGAGAAGAGTAGAATAAAGCAGAGTAGAATAGAGAAGAATAGAATAGAGAAGAGTAGAATAGAGCATAGAGCAGAGTAGAATAGAGCAGAGAAGAATAGAATAGAGAAGAGTAGAATAGAGCATAGAGCAGAGTAGAATAGAGAAGAATAGAATAGAGAAGAGTAGAATAAAGCAGAGTAGAATAGAGAAGAATAGAATAGAGAAGAGTAGAATAGAGCATAGAGCAGAGTAGAATAGAGCAGAGTAGAATAGAGCATAGAGCACAGTAGAGTAGAATAGAGCATAGATCAGAGTAAAATAGAGCAGAGTAGAATAGAGAAGAATAGAATAGAGAAGAGTAGAATAGAGCAGAGTAGAATAGAGCAGAGTAGAAAAGAGCATAGAGCAGAGTAGAATAGAGAACAGTAGAATAGAGCAGAATAGAATAGAGAAGAGTAGAATAGAGCAGAGTAGAATAGAGCAGAGTAGAATAGAGAAGAATAGAATAGAGAAGAATAGAATAGAGAAGAGTAGAATAAAGCAGAGTAGAAAAGAGTATAGCGCAGAGTAGAATAGAGAAGAGTAGAATAGAGCATAGAGCAGAGTAAAATAGAGCAGAGTAGAATAGAGCATAGAGCACAGTAGAGTAGAATAGAGCATAGATCAGAGTAAAATAGAGCAGAGTAGAATAGAGCATAGAGCACAGTAGAGTAGAATAGAGCATAGATCAGAGTAAAATAGAGCAGAGTAGAATAGAGAAGAGTAGAATAAAGCAGAGTAGAATAGAGCAGAGTAGAATAGAGCAGAGCATAGAGCAGAGTAGAGCAGAGTAGAGAGCAGAGTAGAATAGAGCATAGAGCAGAGTATAATAGAGCAGAGTATAATAGAGCAGAGTAGAATAGAGCAGAGTAGAATAGAGCAGAGTAGAATAGAGCATAGAAGAATAGAGCAGAGTAGAATAGAGCAGAGTAGAATAGAGCATAGAGCAGAGTAGAATAGAGCAGAGTAGAATAGAGCATAGAGCACAGCAGAGTAGAATAGAGCATAGAGCAGAGTAGAATAGAGCAGAGTAGAATAGAGCATAGAGCACAGTAGAGCAGAGTAGAATAGAGAAGAGTAGAATAAAGCAGAGTAGAATAGAGCAGAGTAGAATAGAGCAGAGTAGAGCATAGAGCAGAGTAGAGCATAGAGCAGAGTAGAATAGAGCATAGAGCAGAGTAGAATAGAGAAGAATAGAATAGAGCAGAGTAGAATAGATCAGAATAGAATAGAGCAGAGTAGAATAGAGCAGAGTAGAATAGATCAGAATAGAATAGAGCAGAGTAGAATAGAGCAGAGTAGATCGGAATAGAGCAGAGTAGAATAGAGAAGAGTAGAGCAGAATAGTGCAGAGGAGAATAGAGTAGAATAGAATAGAGCAGAGTAAAATAGAGCAGAGTAGAGTAGATCAGAATAGATCAGAGTAGAATAGAGCAGAGTAGAATAGAGCAGAATAGAGAAAAGTAGAATAGAGAAGAGTAGAGCAGAGTAGAATAGAGCATAGAGCAGAGCAGAGTAGAATAGAGCATAGAGCACAGTAGAGCAGAGTAGAATAGAGAAGAGTAGAATAAAGCAGAGTAGAATAGGACAGAGTAGAATAGAGCAGAGTAGAGTATAGAGCAGAGTAGAGCATAGAGCAGAGTAGAATAGAGAACAGTAGAATAGAGCAGAATAGAGAAGAGTAGAATAGAGCATAGAGCAGAGTAGAATAGAGCATAGAGCAGAGTAGAATAGAGCATAGAGCAGAGTAGAATATAGCATAGAGCAGAGTAGAATAGAGCATAGAGCAGAGTAGAATAGAGCATAGTAGAATAGAGCATAGAGCAGAGTAGAGCAGAGCATAGAAGAATAGAGCAGAGTAGAATAGAGCAGAATAGAATAGAGCAGAGTAGAATAGATCAGAATAGAATAGAGCAGAGTAGAATAGAGCAGAGTAGATCGGAATAGAGCAGAGTAGAATAGAGAAGAGTAGAGCAGAGTAGAATAGTGCAGAGGACAATAGAGTAGAATAGAGCAGAGTAAAATAGAGCAGAGTAGAGTAGATCAGAGTAGAATAGAGCAGAGTAGAGCAGAGTAGAATAGAGAAAAGTAGAATTGAGAAGAGTAGAGCAGAGTAGAATAGAGCAGAGGAGAATAGAGCAGAATAGAATAGAGCAGAATAGAATAGAGCAGAATAGAGCAGAGTAGAATAGAGAAGAGTAGAGCAGAGTAGAATAGAGCAGAGGAGAATAGAGCAGAATAGAATAGAGCAGAATAGAATAGATCAGAATAGAGCAGAGTAGAATAGAGCAGAGTAGAATAGAGCAGAATAGAGAAGAGTAGAACAGAGTAGAATAGATCAGAGTAGAATAGAGCAGAGTAGAATAGAGCAGAATAGAGAAGAGTAGAATAGAGAAGAGTAGAACAGAGTAGAATAGACCAGAGTAGAATAGAGCACAGTAGAATAGAGCAGAGTAGAGCAGAGTAGAATAGAGAAGAGTAGAATAGAGCAGAGTAGAATAGAGAAGAGTAGAATAGAGAAGAATAGAATAGAGAAGAGTAGAATATAACTTTATTGCTAGTTACACAAGTTGATTGAACTTTATTTTGGTGCCAATGTTACAGAGAGGACACATGTGCTCACACACGCACACACGCACACACACACACACACACACACACACACACACACACACACACACACACACACACACACACACACACACACACACACACACAGAAACAAACACACACACAGCGTGATACCATCATGTCCTGTTCTATGTGTTCATATATGTCAGCCAGTCTGTCCTCTCTACAGTCTGTAGCTCTGTCTGCTTGGCGGTGTCTCTCTGACCACTCCTCCCACTGCTCCTCTGACAGGTCTCTGTAGGCCAGGGCCAGGGTCCGCAGACCGTCCCCAGCATACTCCTAGACACACAAGTGAATTCTCCTGATGGCTATAGTAGTGTGCAGGAAAACATTTAACCACCAGAGGGCAGTGCTGTTACTTGTATAAAAGAGAGCTGTGATAGGCTGAATAGGAACTCTGATTATTTTGTTTGTAACTCACATTAAGGTGATCTGTTGTGATGTTCACCAGGTGATTGTTGGAGGAGTGGAGCCTCTCAAACAACAGAGTATCAGCTCCTTTACAGTATAGACGGATCCTCCCCTCTGGGTTACGCACTGCAGACAGAGACATACTTTAATATGATCTGGGTTACGCACTGCAGACAGAGACATACTTTAATATGATCTGGGTTACGCACTGCAGACAGAGACATACTTTAATATGATCCAGGTTACGCACTGCAGACAGAGACATACTTTAATATGATCCAGGTTACGCACTGCAGACATAGGCATACTTTAATATGATCTGGGCTAAGCACTGCAGACAGATACATACTTTTATATGATCTGGGCTAAGCACTGCAGACACGCTAACTAAATGTTAGTCTAAAAGAAATGTGAGATAATGTCTAGATGCTTTTATAAATTGCCTGGCTGGGCTGATGAGACAGTGGATTGCACAGTCAGATGAAACAGAGTA